>NC_056743.1:328015483-328192983 GCF_019279795.1 Protopterus annectens
GTAATCCTCTGTGCAGATATATCCCAAAATAATAGCCTGCCTTCTGTGTTCACCACATAAACAGGTCTGCTCACCTTCAGTTTCCCTAGCTACACTGTTGTCTTTTCTGGTGTAGATTCAGGGCTGTCAGCATGGTGAAGATGCAAATGATGTGTGAACTCATTAGAATTGCTGAATTTCAAATATTTTGCTTCGTGTTGTAGATGTAAACATAGTGCAGCCACTCCATCAGTGTTTGTGTTTACTGGATTGTAACTGTGAATGATTACTGGTTGGGAGAAGGTAAACACAACAGCAATGCAGACTGCCCTACAGCCAGTGGGGGTATCAGGTTAGACTTACAAAGTGTTAGATGTATTTTTGTCAAGGCTCGAAATGTAAGTAAGCAGCACACAATTCACAGCTTCTGTTCATTAACATCCAAACACCCCTTCATTTGTTGGCAACTGAATATGATATTATTACCATTTAATATCCTCACACATTTTAAGGCCAATGATATAGAATGGCTTACAGACTGCGTGTCTCAGATTAGTGGTCAGATAAGAGAAGAATGGCCAACAAACACAGAGAATTAACACAGAGCTGTATATCTGCAAGCAGTAATAATAACTGGTTGTGTTATCACTCAGTGCACTATATCCAAAAATAAGAAATGCACAAATAGCAGTTGTACTGTGTCATATTACTATAGATGATGTTGCAATTGGTTGCATGCAGAATTATTTCAGTTCCTTGTTGCAAAGGTGTTAGTATGGCAAAGAGGGATAAGGCACCTTTACTGTGTTCTTAAGGTACAGTGGAGTGACACATTACATCCAGGCCTCTGTTGAAATATCTCATGTGTACTAACATTTTGCAGTGTGCATGTCATACCTTTCTTTTCTTCATGTCAACTACTTTTCCCTTGTTTTCTTTTTTTAATTTCAGTTTTATTATTTTTTTTTTGTTGGGGGGCAGTGTTTGCATGATGCAGTGCTTAGCACAATCACAACAACGGCGGAAATGAATGGTGGGTGTGGCTGTGCTTCTTTCATGTGTGCAAAGTGTGGCAGTGTGCAAACTGGACAACTGGACCACCCAGCAAGTAGACAGGACCCAGACAAACAAAAATAGAAAATGGATACATTCAATGAATTCTATTGGGCACAGTGCAAACCCACTAAGTGGCGTTGCACTGCAGTTAACAGAGAGATCTTAAGAATGACTATTAAATTACGGAATATCATGTAACTAGTCCTGTGACAGCAGCTGTAAGTGTAGGGCTTGAGTACAGATAGTCCTGGGTTCTAATACAGGGTGTGCAACCATTATTTTACTGTTGTGACATTTAAGTTGATAGCAATGAACTGAAACATGAACAGGTGTTATTTCAACTTTCTTGTGGCAACAGGTATAAGTGTAGGACTGCCATACGCATGGCCCTGGGTTCTAATACAAGATATTCCATACACTTTTACTGTTGCTCCACTTCCCAGTATATTCTCTCTCACTTATAACACTTTTAGATAGTGAAGCTGATATTAATTATATGTATGAGGGCTGAGACATTGTTATTGTGTTATCAGATTAACATTTCAGTTGCAATTACTTCGTGCCTCACTGCTTGGCACTGCTACTCTCTGCTTACCATCACATAAACATGTTTCTTGGGTGTTTGCACTCCAATAAATGTAATAAGTGGAATTGGCGGGAAAGTGTCAGTCTTCATTGCTCTAAGTCTTCTGGTAGTCATGGCTGGCATTAGTAGGGAAGGTGCCAGGTTTAGGGCACAGAGGTGGGGTGTCCAGTAGTCCACGATATTTCATGGACTCCTAGTACAGCACCACAGCCACAGGGTCCTGCAAGGAGACTATTCTGGCACCCAGTACAAGTCTGAGGCTTGGAATAGTTTAGCCCAGCCTGCATCCGGGCTCACAGAGATAGACTGGAGAGACTGAAGGAAGCCAGTGGTACACATGCAAAAGAAGACAAGTGTTATTGTAGCATTAAAAGTTAAAGATAACCTTTTTGGTATTTTATAGAGTTGTATCAAATTGAGCATACATATCCCAACTGTAAAAGCAAGTAGGCATGCATTACTCTGTAGCACAAACCAATTGTAAGAGTCCAATATTAGACTTTAGTCAGAGGTTGTGGGTTCAAATATCACAATTCACAACTATACCATACTGTTATTTCTTCAATAATATTTACAATAAATTAAAACATCATAATGTAGGTTTTGTAAAACCAAATTGGAAACAGTCACACACCTCATTGCTGGTTGTGACATACTAATGGCAGAAGGACTGTATACTGAAAGGCATAATAATGTGGCAAGATTGTTGCACTGGAGATTGTAAAAATATTATGGTATTGAATTGGCTGGAAAACACTGGAAACATAAGCTACAAAGCATCATAGGAAATTATGAAGTTTACAACACATGGGATCATCCATTACCAACAGTCCAAAAGATAGATACTAGAAAAACATATATAATGGTCCATGAAAAGAAGACAAAAGTAGCACTGATTATTGAAATCGCCACACCCAGTGACTACAGTGTCTTGCATACAGAGAGTCATAAAGTCATAAAATATCAGAATTTGCACCCAGAAAAAAGAGCAATGTGGAAGAAAGATACCTAGACAGTCCCAATAGTAGTAGGAGCAATGGGTCTTATAAAAAAGAATCTACAGTCATATTTAGATATGTTCCCAATACATGTAACTCCATACGAATTGTAGAAGGAGCTATTACTGGGCACATTGCGGGTGCTGCGAAGAGCATATCTGACTGACATCAAAGACTGAAACAATACTAATTTCATGAACTTTAATCATACTTTGACTTAGGAATGGAGTATGTTCCCATCATGGTACTCCTTCTTCTGGCCTTTCCCGGCTAGGGGTCGCCACAGTGGATCACCTGTCTGCTCATGATTGACAGTGGAGTTTTACAGTGTTAAGTTGCCAGCCCAGCACCCAACCTTCCACAGAAGGCACACACATGCACACACTCACACCTTGGGCCAATTTAGAGTGTCCAATCCACTTACAGCATGTCTTTGGGATGTGAGAGGAAACAGGAGCACCCAGAGGAAACCCACGTGACCACAGGGAGGACATGCAGACTCCGCACAGAAAGCACCCCAGGCAAGGATTGAACCAGAGAACCTCTTGCTGTGAGGTGGCAATGCTAACCGCTGCAGCATCATGGCCGCCCATTCCCATCATGGTACTAGAAACCCAAAAGATTTGGAGAAATTAAAAAAGCGGCACAAATTCCCTGCTGTAAACTGTAATCTGTATAATTGGGAACATGTATATGTGCAATATATGTACATTTCAAGGATTGCTTGCAGCAATCTGCAGTATAGTGTGTATCTGTTAGGCGGTAGACTTAAATGTAAAGCTTAAGATAATAGAGTTGTATAATTGTATTAATGCATTTTATGTCACATATCATGGTAATAATCTTCTCTCTTTTCTCTCACCCCAATCCTTATCTTTCTTTATTTTCTTTATCTTTATTTTTAAATAATTTTTATTACATTTTATAAATATTTTATTTTATTCTTAAAAATATTTTTACTTTTTATTTTTTTTTTATTACATGTCATCAAAATGTGTCCACGTCATCCATGTGTACCACATCACTAAATGCTCCACAGCACAGTGAGGTAGGCCAAACCCTTTGGATCAGCCTGCCCTCACTCCACCGGCTGCAGCACCGATGCTCAGCCCGTCTGTCAGCCAACCTGGCAGCATTGCCTCTACTGCCCCAGCATTACATGCACCCTAAGGTAGTCCTGCCCCAGAGGCTGATCCAGCAGTACCCTCCAGGAGCAGTGGCAGAAATAGTGATTTCATCACCTGCAGCGAGTTGCCAGGGATGGTGCATATTGTAGTGTGCCGCACCAGATGCAGAGGTGGTTCTCCCTCATGTTCCAAAGGATGAGGAGGAAGAGATGTCAAGCACTCCAGCCACTTGCGGATTAAGGTGACAGCAATGGCAGTCCACTGGGTGAGGACTCTATTTTCACTGTCTCCAAGCTTGATGGCTGTGGGCCTGGGTTGTCCCCACCCTCACCCCAATCATGGTTTCTCCCAACCTTTTGTTTCCATCGCCATCTGTCTCTTGTCTCGTTTGTCTCATCTGTCTGCAATTGCTTCCTCATCTATCCAACTTACCTGACCCAGACATACCTACATCTCTTCCCCAATATTCCTCTCTCTCTCTCAAATGAAAAATAATTGGGCACCTGTCCCACAAAACAAAAAAATTCCATATATAGTTCTCCATTCTGTACAGGTATCTTCTTGACATACTTGATTCCGTCCAATTGGCTATACAACATGATTGCATTGTGGTCACCCCTATCTCTGGAGGTGACGGTCCAAATTTAATTAATACTCTGCACATATTTTCAGTGTACACTGTTAAAGAAATATACAGTTATGGTTCTTTCCTACCTCCCTCCTGCACATTCCTGTCCTGCTTTCCCTTTGTTCTTCCCCCTGCTTAATCCTCATTTCACCACTTTCCTATCTAGCCCATTTTAACACCTTTAATCTGGTCAAAAGATAGAATCACACACAACACACATAAGTTGCTGAAAATGCAATGTATCCCTTCACTTTTTGGGTTCTATGTTTGTGTGGAGGTGTGCATCACACACCAATGTGCAGCAACAGTGAGTGGTGGTAAAATGATGCCATTACATCCATGCAATATCGCTTAATCCTGCTGTGCTATGCCAACACACAGCAACATCTGTACTATAAAGAATTCATGTAATTGCCATTATCAATGTTTAAATGAAAGTATTTAAAAGTATTAAATAGACTTAGATTTGAATCCAGTACCATCTGGGCCCAAAAAGGAATGTATCAATACATTAACACATGCTGCTACAGAGTCAGTTAAGCAGCACATGTGTTGCATAGACTCAATACTAACTGTCAGACTTTAGCACTGTGGCTCCTATTTGCACACTGCTTAGCTAAGGGCAAACTTGTATCGTGTATGCATATTCACTTTGCCAACCATTGCACAAACCTGCTGCTTGCCACACTGAGGAAAAGTAAATATTATGTATTACTGCTGTTTACTGTCCATTTCCTATCTTGTGTCTTTCAGTTTTTCCCAGTTAGGGGTCGTCAGAGTGGAACTCCAGTCCGCTAATGATTGGCAGTTGATTTTTACATACCGGCTTGCCAGGCCTGATGCACAACCTTCAACGAAAGTACACCCATTCACGCATGTCTCCACGCAGAAGATGTTCTAGCTGAGAATCAAACCGAACAGCGTCTTACTGTGAGGAAACAACGCTACCACAGCACCACCACCGCGGGTCCTGTCCATTTCCTATCTATGACATGAAATTACATTTGGAAACATTACAAACTGAAGGCCCTATTCAACGATATGTCACATATTTACAATACAGCCATGTGTTGCCACCCCCCAGCACTGCAACCCTGGTGTCTCAGTACTTGTTCCACACTGACACACTCTGGATAGGCTTATAAATGCCCTCAGGTAGATAGCCTAGTACCTACCTATGAACATATATTACCTAAACTACAGAAACCAGTATCAAATATTGTGTGATATGTAATGCACATCAATCTGGCAATATGTAGAACTAAAACGATTGACCCATAAGCCTAAAAAGCCTTATCTGCAAGGCTAGGGAAGGAATCAGCATAGACCTTATCCACTGGGACATACGTAACCTTCAACACACTTGACCCAACCCATTCTGTTTTTGTCAAGGGTAGATCTTGCTTATTGAACCTTGTGGACTTCTTTGATACTGATCCCAAAGACCTGGATAAGGGATAACATGACATATCACCTATGCTGAGTTATCCAAGGCCTTTGACATTATCCTCCATTCAGGTCTCATAATGAAGATCTCCCATTTGGGAATTAAGCCATACAGTACTAGATGGATAGCCAACTGGCTCACTGACAGAACACACACACTCAAAGTTGGGGACTGCACCTCCACCACTAGCCCGCTTACCAATAGAATACCATAAGGATCTCTGCTGGGCCCCCAACTGTTTGGAAACTATTACCCTGAAGCACAGGCAACAGCAGATGGCCTGTGGTGTACCAAGTTTGCAGATTACCGTTAACTGGATGCATTCATATAGAGTCCCCCAATGATGGTAACATATTACAGAAGGGGCTGACACAGACAAATGAATGGTGCCAAACTCACAGACTGAACATTAAAGTAAACAATGCCTCATTGTCTCCTTTGACAGTGAAGTACCCCTGCTAATTATAACATACATAGCACCCTGCAAGCTTAAAAACAGTGTTGTGAGACTTGGAAACACATGTTGATAACGATCTACACTTTCATCACTATGTGTCCATAGCGGTAAGATACACATTCTGTACTGCACACCTCATACATATGGACATCACATCCATGACCAGGGAGGTCATAGCTCTGCTGTACTCTACCCTTATCTGACCAGTAATTGAGTACAATGTTCCCTTCTGTCTGTACCTCACCAGACACCTGCAGCAATTGGAGAAAATACAGAGGTTTGAGACTGGGAGAATCCAGGGCCTCCAAACATGACATACATGGAAAGACTGAAAAACCTGTCACTGTACTCAGTATCATGCAGACTGCTGAGAGGTGACCTATGCCTCGCCTACAGAGTCTCTGCCCTACTGGAAATGCTGGACATCTGCAAAACAAATGGGACAAGAATAACTTGCTCCACGGTTCTCAACCTAGCTTGTGACATAAACAGAACATATTAGGGACACAGATATACCCCCAAAGATTAACACTCCTCTGTAGTAGGCTTCCACTGTGTGTGAAGTAGTGCTCCTCAATGACCCTGTTCAAGTGCAACCTTGACAACTGGGTGAGTGAATGTAAAGTCACTTCTGAGTTAGCAACTATGTCCCTCATGGACAGGGCCAGTTGGTGCTGCTCACAAAATTACTCTGCTAACAACAACCATCTAACTATGCCCAATAAGGGTACTTGCATTTTTACACAGCTCAGCTTGTAAACACCATAGGGCCATTAGGCTAATAGCCTGCTATGAACCTATGCAGGTCTCCCAACATCTTATCTCCCACATGGCCTGCTGATGTCATCTACTATAAATTGCTCTGCACTCTTGTAAAAATCAGACTTTTGCCATGGTGCTTTAGTAAAGTACTGCATTCTATAGTCTGTGTTCTTAGATAGGTAGAGGTTCTGCTCTCACTGCAGTCAACTTAGTGTGTGTGTGTGTGTGTGTGTGTGTGTGTGTGTGTGTGTGTCTGTGTTGTATGTGTGTGTGTGTGTGTGTGTGTGTGTCTAGACAGAAAAGCAGAAGTGTTTAGCCTTCGGTTGCTGCTCCAAAGACATGGATGGATAGTATTTTGATACTTGCACATGCCTACACATCCATTTCTTGCAGGCCTCCCAACCTCGTCTCTCACACATGGCCTGCTGATGTCATCTGCTATAAGCTGAGCTGCACTCTTGTAATAATCAAACGTGTGCCATGGTGCTTGCATAAGCTACTGTGTTGTGTAGTCTGTGTAATTAGATAGGGGTTCTGTTCTCACTACAGTCAACTGTGTGTGTGTGTGTGTGTGTGTGTGTGTGTGTGTGTGTGTGTGTGTGTGTGTGTGTGTGTGTGTGTGTGTGTGTGTGTGTGTGTGTGTGTGTGTGTGTGTGTGTGTGTGTGTGTGTGTGCACTCTTGCTTGATATTACAGAGAGCATTGTATTACAGAGAGCATTTTATACCAGCATGTGGGACACTTATTACCATATTCTTCTCAACATATACTGCTGATGTTATCAGCTATAAAGTGTTGTCTAAAGCAATCCAAGTCAGATTTCTGCTCTGGCACTTGTGTAAAGTACAGTGTTCTATAATCTGTGTACTTAGGTAGGGGTTCTACTCTCACTTTGGTCAACTGTATGCATGTGTACGTGCTCTTGCTTGACATTACAGACAACATTTTACGCCAGTATGTAGGACACTGTTATTAGCATATTCTCCTCAACGGACACTGCTGAAGTCATCAGCTATATCAGATTTGTGGATATGCAGTACTCCCACCAGGGCTGGGTCAGAAACTGGCCTGGAGGCCAGCCAGATGTCACCTTATCCTACGCAAGACAAATTACAGTGATATGGCTTTTAATCTATTGACACACATTATGGCATGATTTGTAGGCCCTGTGTTTTCTTGATGAGAAAGCCCTGTGGTCTCTACAGATGCTGCATGTGTCTTGTGAGGTACATGCAAAAGAGAGCATTATACTCTATTAGTGTTCGGATGAGGTTTAAGTACAGTGCTGTCATACAATCCTAAGATCTGAATATGATGGTGTGACTTATGATGTGCACAATATAGGCTTTCAATACCAATGTGGACACTTGGTGGTCAAAGTTCAGATTACTATCTAGACATTTCCCAATGATTGCATCACTGGGTTTCAGCATGATTAATGGGGAATTCCACTTTTCAGATGAACAACATAAAAAAGACACAATCCTACATTTATTTGTAGATTGTGTGCCTTTGTCACCACTCATTTGTCTGTGTTACCTCATCCTGTACTAGCTGGTAGGGTTTCTCAATGATACCTACATAGGGAAGTGTCAGAATCCTACACCAGATCACGATAGGCAGTATGCATTGTCTTACCTTCACCCAGGCCTATCACACAGAATCACTGGGCTGTGACAACATCACAGATCACCTATGGCATGACTCAGGCACATACTTTCCTGATACAGTTGAATACACACTTCGACACACCCTCCACATGGGTTATGTTCCCATAGAAGAGTGTACATCAACATGCATCTATCTGAGGTGGGGGAACACCACCTGATGCATGCATGTATGTACAGACACATCCTGACTTTCCTCAACTGTGAGGTAGACCAATATGTCATCATGGACCTCTTCTAAATGGACACTAGTAATATTCCAGCTGTGTACAACAGACCTGTGTGAGGTGCTAATGCTACATCATGTCTGTTACATCTGGCAGATGTCCTCAAAGAGGTCATCCAGGGCATGCATGATGACAACAGTAGCATCTTGTGGAACTTGACCAGGTCAAGGCATTTGACACAAATCCACACTGTGTCCCAATTCAATATACACACTTCCCCCGAGTGTTCATTTTACATGGCAGTCCACATACCATTACAGATCATTTACACAACATCAGTACAGAATGCCAGGGATGGAATATCACAATACTTTGCAGTGTAGATACACTGTCCTGTATTGTGTTTGGACCATATAATTTGCATTCATACGTCTCAACTTTCCAGATATTCCCAGGATCCCCAGATGTATTCCTTATCAAATTTGTGACTTTCTGCAATATCACTGGGATGATCTCAGGACTAATGTGACTCAATATTACATACATTTCAGTTCAGACCTCTCAAATGTCCTGATTTTTGCAGAATGTCCAGTTCTTGTCTCATATGTTTGACCTTTTCCTCATAAAATTTTAGATTTCTGGCAAATCATTGCAGACCGAAGTCAGAAAACAATGACAGACATTTGAGTTTCAAACTTCATGCTCTTTGGTAAATTCATGCTACTGTAAAACCTATTATTCTATCAATGTTCTAAGTTTGTAAGAGCAATATTAAAATCTCTCCCTATTTTTGGGCCTTTGTCCCACCATTATTTATGGCTTTGTCCAGATTTCTTGCTCTAGCAGGTTGAGAGGTATGTTTGACTTTCATCCTACCACATTTCTATGACACATAGATGTCAAATGTCCCTATTTCTGGTTAATTGTCCCCACATTATGTTGGCCTTTGTGCAGATGTTTTGAACTAACAAACTGAAAGTTATCTGTGAAGCCCTGATGATCAATGTGGCATTCTGTGCAAAACCACAGACCATACGTGCTCGGCATTCAACAGTATTGCTATCTGTGCTCACTTACAGTCTTTCCTGACTGCCAACACTGTTGCCGGCCATGAAACCTAGATTAGACACACCGCATGGCATGAGTGCACAGTGGTGAGAGCTGCCACTCACTATACACAAACATGTAAACTCCATGTAGGCTATGTGTGGAGTCTACACAAAGTTTATTAAATCTTGGCTATTATCTTAACACCAAAAATAACAGATCCTTAACTGTATGTATAGTCAACTCAGATAACCATTTGTTCCTTGTTAAAATTCTGTAACCAATAAAAGGCCATCTGTAAACAATAAAATACCATCTTGTTACAGAATCCTAGTTTGACCAGATTTTGTGCATTTGTAGATGAAAACCAAAACTAATCTGTAACCTAGTTATCTTTATAGGATGTTACATAGCTGAAAAAAGCTATCCTGGTTGTTATGATTTGTCATGGCTAGTTTGCCCTGAACAGCCAGGTCACTGCTTAGTTTCTTTAGTTAACTGCTTAGATAATAGTTGTCAGAGACCCTTTGGAAACTGCCATGTAGAAGAAGAGAAGGTAGGACCACCTTCATATGAATGCACAATTGATTGGGATTCTCTTTACCCACAGGGAGCAAAAATAATGATTAATTTACCATTGCCCAGCAAAAGGAACTGACTAAACTAGTCGTGGACCTTAATTCATTGTCCCTGGCAGGCGAAGCATGGTCACAATGTCTGCTAGTGTCCTCCTCCACAGGCATTTTGGTCTTCAAGTTTCCTGTTGCTATGTGGTTCTAAGAAAAAGGTAAGGTTTGAGGGTGTCTGTGTTATTTTTCCAAGCTGAAATTGTTTTAAAGGTGCTTTATTATCTGTTAGTATTGGGGAGGGGGGCAGGTTGGCACAATGATTACAGTCTTCATCTAACAGATGCACGATACATGGTTTGATTCTATTCTCTGGTCACTGCCTGGTTATTGACTAAGCTAGTATTAGTCTACAGACTGACTGCCTAGTACCTACCTAAAATCGGGTCTATGTTAAAAGAACGAATTATCAAAATGTTGAGTACAACATACTCGACACACTATGATCGAAAGTTCAAAACCTCTAAACCTTAAAACCCCAAAATAAACAAAATCGAAAGATTTTGTTTGTCCCACACCTTCCCTACACTAACATACAAAACACACACATACAACCAATGCATACAAACCCCTACACACTCACATCATTCAAACACTTACACAAACCCACCTACTTTTAAAACAAATTGGGGGGGGTGTGCCCTCCACATCCCCCCTAACTAAATATACCAACTCCGAGATCACTGTACATTGGGGAAAGGGCAATTTCTCAGTAATCGCAACAAGCAGTTAGCGGGAAATTGCCCTTTTCCCAATGTACAGCGATCTCGGAGTTGGTATATTAAACAAAACAACCTCTTACCTAGCCATTCCGAACACTGTAGAGTGTCTACGTCACACGCTACACTGACTAGGATGGCCGACCAAAACATTTCGGAACTCCAAATTTTGACATTTGGAGTCTCCGATTACATGAATGTTCGATCAGAGGTTGTCGAGTATGTAGTACTCGACATTTTGATCATTCGTTCATGTAACATAGACCCCTAAAATCTACTATGTTCAACACTGCTAATTAATTTTAGTTGTCTTATGTGCTGAATGCAGCAGCTACTTATAGTATGAAAAGCTTTGCATTTATATTTTTAAAACTTGTAAATATCAGTGTATTTCTTTATGCTTGGGTAAATTTGCTCTGTGTGCTCAGTACCAGCATTGATGCTGAGATATAAGTGGTAGAACAGTTAACAGCTCAGAACCTTAATCCTTATTTTCTAAGCTAACACAAGCGGAATAAGGACATTACAATGCTGTAGTCTGTAAAAGGGAGAATTTTCTTAAATTATGAAATTCCATGAAATGGTAACAACAAGGGTTCTAAAACAGCTAGTTAACTTTAATGAGGGGATAGGATGATGTGTCTTGCAAGTATTAGATCTACAAAGAAAGCTCTCGGTGTCAACAGCGACTATCACAAGATTCTTCACCCAGAGACTCCCTATGCTGTGGAACAAAATCCCGGTACATGTGAGGCAGAGCACCTCGCTGGCCTTGTTCAAGAGGAATCTTGACCAATGGATGGGGGATCGCAGATATACCCCAGGGATTACTTCAGTGTCACTGCTTGACAGAGGCACAGCAAAATAATAGGCATAGTTTTATTCAAACTAAAGGGGTGGCGAAAGCCAAATAACTATGGGCTAGGCTTATAAATGCCCTTGGGCAGATAGCCTAGTATGAACCTGTAAACCTATGAACCTATTTCTGATGAGATCAAACCAAACTTTTATAACTACTCAAGGGACATTGTTGAAAGAATTTTATCAATACTGCATGAAGAATTGTAGCTAGTGGAACACAAAATGAAATACTAAACTCATGCAATTCTAGCAAGATACCTCTCAACTGCTACAATTTAAGCAAAGCACTATGATTTTGGCCCCCAGATATAGTGCAGTTCCTCCTAAATGTCTGAAGTTTCTCATAAAGTAAGACCTCTTATGGATACATTTGTTATTACATAAATAAACTAAGCCTATATAAAGACTCTCTAACACCAGCTCTATTGGGTCTAGAATATAAAGACCTATTCTAAAAAATAAGAAAGTGCTTCTCTTTCTGACCCCCTGCTATCATTTTTAAAGCCACAGCTATGACCTCTAATGCCCTGAGGTATGCCTGGTAGTGATACCAAATAAAACAATGAAATATCTCACTATCAGCATTAGCCAAGGGTGCTTTCAGAGTTGTTCAAAATATGACGGATACGAACTATCACAAGTATGGTAGCTCTGAAAATTTGGTAGAACTAAACTGCTAGAATCCAGTTATTTAATAAAATGTTACACTTTATGTAACCATTCAGGTGGTAATAAAAAATAGACACAGCATATTTGCATATTGTGTAGAAAGCTGTTGTGTCTTTCGGCTTTTCCCGGTTAGGGGTCGCCACAGTGGAACTCCGGTCCGCTAATGATTAGCAGTAGATTTTTACGTGCCGAGTTGCCAACTCTGGCGCACAGCCTTCAACAAACGTACGCCCATTCACGCATGTCTCCACACAGAAGACACTTTAGCTGAGAATCGAACAGGACAACGTCTTACTGTAAGGCGACAACGCTACCGCAGCACCACCACTGCAGTATTGTGTAGAAAGTACAAACTTAAATTTAAGACAAAAGTGAATAAATGGATGAGAAGGAGGCTTTTCTGGATGAAACTCCTAGATGAAGGCTGCGATTATCTGACAAGGAAAGAAATACTCTTAAGTATCAGGAATACTCAGTCCAGGGATCTAAACCTGTTCTGCAACATCAATAGAATGGTTTGGAGGAACAGGTATATCGCGCAGAGGAGACCGCTGCTCTGGAACAGACTCACCAGCCATATAAAACAAAGTTCATCCCTGTCCATATTCAAGTGCAACTTGGATCTATGGATGGGAAGCAGAAAATTTACCCCCAAACTGCCACTTGTACTATTCATGAACAGAGGAAGCTGCTAAATGCTTTATCCCATGCGTGGGTCCCCTCAAATTATCTGTGTTATGATCCCAGTTATTCTAATTAGAGGTAATATATAATTATTGACCATGCAATGGGCAACGCCAACTCTAGCCAAATGTGATAGGTTAATTAGGTTAATTAGAGTAGATAAAGGGAAACCGGCTAGGCTTAAAACAGCCCACAAGGACACCTAGCCCCCTACCTATGAACCTATAAATATGACTGGGTTCAGAAAATGATGCAAAGAAAACTTTTTGATGGGAGGGTGCACAAACATTATTCCCCATCGCCACTAAGAAGTGTTGTTTTAGCAGCAAAGAGGCCCACAATTTAAACTGGGTTACTCCAAGATGAAAGAAAAAAGGGGAAAACATCTCAGTGTAGTAGTATTATGCAAAATAAATGACTGCTAACATAAGAAACATCAAATACTCTTTGGAGTGTTCATTATAGAATGTGCCAAACAGTCTGGCCAGTTGGCCACTACATTTTTTTTAATATTAAGAGATACCCCATTTCATTACATATTCTAATGTCAGTTTCTGTTTAGGTACAAAAGTGCATTGTAAGAAAATGCTTTTGTTGAACACATGTTGGCTTAAAAAAGGATATTGGCGTTTGGATAAAACCACCTGTAGCCCTCTATGGCCAGTTCCATCATTTCAGATTCAGTGTCAGTGCATAATGTGCACTACCCATTATGGACATACCAAGGGAAAGTGGTAGTTTTAACAAAACGGCAGCGATAGACATCGAAATAATGTAAACTAGTAGGAAGCTTGGCTGATTAAAAAATATAAATGACATTTATACCATGCCCACGTGTTTGCTACTGTGCGCAGCCTAGAGTACATACAGAAGTGGAGAAAACCGAACAAAAGTAATCAGTTGTAACTACTGGAGCTCACTATAGGCCCTGACAAGAGACCACCATCCTTGCAAGCGCACACACACACACATTTATTCTAAGTGAGCTCTCATGCTGTTGTTTTCTCTGTACTTACTTCTAAGACAAAGACGTTCTCTGTTTTCGAGCAGTATCTATATATACACTAGGAGGCTTAGAATGCTCATGCACTTCCTTCACATCTAGTATCGATTATCTTTGCAACTCTTCTTCCTCCAGTCCCCATAATTCTACATGAAGAATGCAAGGAGCTCCTTTCCCTTGCACGCAATGAATAAGTTGGTAAGTGTGTAGGCTCGGTGGTACATGGCAGTGCCAGGCAGATACTGTATACAGTTGGGGGTAGTGAAAGCACTTCGAATCCACTACGGTTTCCCACGGTTTCTTTACTGCAGTCCCGAAATAGATAGCTGATACAAGTTTTTCCTCGTTTACCACAGACAAGAATCATTCAACAGACATGGGATCACTTATACCTCCTACACCAACATCAGAAAAAAAGACCTTGCAGTAGTATAGAAGCATCCAAAAGGGTCTCCCCAGTTATTCCATTTTGACACTAATAAGTGTTGTAATCCCTAGTTTCCCTGGTGGAGTGGCAAAGCAGGTATCTCTGCCTGATTCCTGTGATAACCTTATGCTGCTCTATCATTCTAAGAATTCTTTAATAACAAAATCCCAGCTTTGAGTCTCCGTGACAAGTAGAACTAGGTTATCCCTTCTTATCCCTACACAGACCCTGGGCATGCACGATTACTGTCTAACTCTGCTACGTCCTGCAGCACACTTACCTGGGCTGTCTCCACGAGCGGTCCTGGCGCGCGCTCTGCCTGGCACAGCCTCCTTCTCTCACAATCTCCCTGCTAATATTCCGCTCACATTCGCCTGACGCACATCTCCTCCTGCTCGCTTTCTGCATTTACCGCAGGTCGCTACTGGGTCCTAGTGTCCCAGAGTTACTCGCCTGAAGACTAATCACTCGTCTATCTCTCAACTGTGCATATTTTCGCAGAATGTCCAGATTTTTGTCCTGTATTTTTGGTCCGTTTTTCATGAAATTATGGTTTTCTGGCAACATTTTGGCAAGCTATTAAAGAGAGAAGACGGAAAACAGAGAGAGAAATTTGAGTTTCAGACTTCATACCCTTCAAAATATTCATGATAAAGCAACACCTGTTATTCTATCAACTTTCTAAGTTTGCAAGAGTAATATTTACAAATTGTCCCTATTTGGGGGCCTTTGTAATCCCCATTATTTATGTTTTGTCTAGATTTCTTGCTCTAAGAGTTTGAGAGGTATGCGTCGTCAGTCAGTGTGACTAATACTGGTCTGGGTTTGTTGTTTCATAATTAGAGGTCAGCTTTTTCTACATATTAGTTATGACCTTTGTCTAGGGAATTGCTCCGGGTGATAGGCGGAACTCGACGTGACAAGCCTCAAATCCTCCAAGGATCTGCTTTCATCCTGCGGCTTGCCCTGCTGGTTTATTGGTAAAGGAAGCAGAACTTGGTGGAGCCTGAGTAATATTGTATAACGTTCCTCTTCATACCTCTCAATCTCTTAAAGCAAGAAATCTAGACAAAGCCATAACAGCTTTTTTTCTGAAGGGTATGAAGTCTGAAACTCAAATGTCTGTCGTTATTTTCTGGCTTAAATCTTCAATGGTTTGCCAATGACTTGCTAGAAAACCGCAATTTTATGAAAAATTGTCCAAAATATGAGGCAAAAATTTAGATATTTTGCAAAAATGTGTAAAGATGAGAGGTAATCCTCCTCGATAATGAACAATAAGTCTGCTTTATGTGTACTGAGCTTCGGAGCTGATTTGATAGTGTGTGTGTGTGTGTGTGTGTGTGTGTGTGTGTGTGTGTTTGTCTATGTGTGTGTGTGTGTGTGTGTGCAACATTTATCCATTTGTCACTCCTTGATTACTTCTGAGTGATGAAGGGGTGCAACAAAGTTGCTTTCACTGGATTAAATGTGTTCCCCGGCCAACTTCCAAGACAGCTATCTCAAACACCTATCTATGGACAACTTAAGGCACTAAACAGTAAATAAGCAGATCAGTTAAGTGCTTGTTTCACACCAAGCATACAAAAACACTTAGAAAACAAAAGGTGATAATAAAACTAAACGGCGTCAGAGCATAGTTGCAGTCTAGTGCACAATTCCCTACGTGTTTTCCATTCTCACTTAGAGATAAAACACACACTTTAATGTCTGTGAAATCATTCCTGTTAATTATTGTAGCAAAGACTAGAATCGCCTCAGTTAAAAAGAGTTTTGCACTCACTGCTGAAAGTGGAAGTACGAAGTACCAGAACTATGACAGAAGCAAATATCAAAAATGCCTAATGAAACTTTATGACAATTACTACTCAAGTCATCTATATGTTTTAGAAATATCACAGTTATACCTAATATTTTTGCATCATATTTTTGGTCTGTTGTTCATAAAACTTGTTTTTTTTTTCAGATCATTGAGGAATGAAGTCATTTCAGACTTCACATTCTTCAGAAAATGTAGGCTAATACATGACCTGTTATTCCATCAACTTTCTCAGTTTATAATAACAATATTTAAAATATGTTCCACTTTTGGGTTTTGTTCAAAGGTAGGTACTAGGCTATCAGCCCAAGGGCCTAAGAAAGCCTAGCCAACAAGGTTCCCTGGCTTATGCCACCCAAGAAAGTAAATTTCCTGTGCCCATGTCAAACAGAGCCACAGAAGTGATCCCCAGGGTGTATTTCCTATTTCCCATCCACTCATCAAGATTTTTCTTGAAGAGTGCTAATGAGGAACTTTGCTTGACATAGATGGGTAGCTTGTTCCAGAGTATAGGAATTCTCTGGGACAGGAATCTATCCCTCCAGCATGTCCTGTTCATTGTGGTGACAAGGTTTAGGTCCCTAGAGCATGTAGGTCAGAGGGATTGGGATTTCTTTAGGTTTAGCATGTCCAACAGCTCTGGGTTTAACATAGCTTTACATGTTAGGCAGAGATCTCCTCGAAATAGGCGATATGCTACAGAGTAAAGCTGGAGTTTTTTGAGATGATCAATGTAGGGCATCTGTTTGAGGCCAGCAGTGGCGTAACTACCTTAGAAGCGCCCTGAGGCAAACTTTTCCTAGGCGCTCCAACCCCCCCTCCCCCCGGAACCCAAGCCATCGAGATGACCGAAGCCAAAGAAATCACATATAGTAGCACAAAAAATGCTTTATAACTTCCTACTAATTAATAGTTGTGTATACAGCTATATATATATATATATATATATATATATATATATATATATATATATAGATATATATATATATATATATATATATATATATATATATATATATATATATATATATTTTGCAATCAGAAGTTCGAATGTTCAACCATGACAATGTTAAATCTCAAATTAATGAGACCAGAAGATGCAAGCCAGGAATGTCACAATATTAGTAATAAAGAAAAATCCTTAGTAAATGACAGTCTACATTTTAAATGCAGAAAATTAGTGAGCATGTTTATAACAAGAAACAAATGTCTGGAACAATTTACAGCACAAATAAATATAGGAAGATGCATGCTAACAGCATAACAAGCACTTTTGTAAGGTGTTGTGACTGTACTGTGCTATGCCCTGCTTCCCCTAACTATATATATATATATATATATATATATATATATATATATATATATATATATATATATATATATATATATAAATAAAACTCAGAGCAGTAGAACTGTGAGTAAGTGTGCAACACCACAAACTGGCGATTTGCACACAGACAATTCATTTCAGTATAACGATATTTCTGCATTTGTACACAGGAGAGCTTTGATAATGATGTACTTCAATAACAAAAGGGGTCTCCCCAGCTTAAAGCATGCTTCCCTGTACACAGTTCCCATTTCAAAATCTGCTGTGCTATGTAAGTCATAGATGGCCCTCCCTCAATTCAAAGATTATGTCTAATGTAGTTGTCCAATGGGTCTTGCGGTGATACAGTAATTCAAATGCAGGTCTACAGATTTCTGAAAAAAAAGTACAGATGCTTCAGTGTGGAAGATCTGCTCACCAGTAGATTTACAGTCTTTTCCTTCCTACTTTCTCTCTCTCTCTCTCTCTCTCTCTATATATATATATATATATATATATATATATATATATATATATCTTTCTCATATTCCAGAAGTAGACACATTTCTCCAAAGCAAACTATCATTTGACAGAGGTTATAACACCAATACGACTGGCTGATGGATAATATCGTCCACCTTAAGATAACAACATATGGTTTCTACAGGTATGTTTTAAGTGTATCTTTGTAACATTTTATCTAACCATCACAGAAGTTTTGACTTTGACCAAGCTATGGGTAAACACATTATCCTGGGAATATCTAGTCCAGCGGAACTGATACTGGAGGATTAATGCTTTGGCACTAGTAAACTTGGCTTTAACTGAACACTGATTAACATGTCGATCTTCCCATTTTATATGGATCTTTTTCAGAGCTGATGGTACTAACTGTACAGGCTCTTTGCATGACGTTGGTAAGTTGGCAAGGTAGAGATGATCTCCAAAGTATAAAAACTGATGAAACCTTTTAATTTATTCAATAAGAAAGACATAGCAGAAGGTGCTGGAGAGATCTGACTGGTCCTTCAAAATTTTCAAGCACTTGAGTCTCAGCCATATCAATAACAGAATTCTCTATTTTTTTTCATAGATAGTCATTCCATATCCAAGCTAAAGTCAAGCAAATATATGTCATTGTTCCATTCATGCATTTGGTTTTCTTGGTGTGTACCTTCATTCTCATCCATGCTACCTTACCAGTGGAAATCTCCCTGCTAATATTCCGCTCACATTCGCCTGACGCACATCTCCTCCTGCTCGCTTTCTGCATTTACCGCAGGTCGCTACTGGGTCCTAGTGTCCCAGAGTTACTCGCCTGAAGACTAATCACTCGTCTATCTCTCAACTGTGCATATTTTCGCAGAATGTCCAGATTTTTGTCCTGTATTTTTGGTCCGTTTTTCATGAAATTATGGTTTTCTGGCAACATTTTGGCAAGCTATTAAAGAGAGAAGACGGAAAACAGAGAGAGAAATTTGAGTTTCAGACTTCATACCCTTCAAAATATTCATGATAAAGCAACACCTGTTATTCTATCAACTTTCTAAGTTTGCAAGAGTAATATTTACAAATTGTCCCTATTTGGGGGCCTTTGTAATCCCCATTATTTATGTTTTGTCTAGATTTCTTGCTCTAAGAGTTTGAGAGGTATGCGTCGTCAGTCAGTGTGACTAATACTGGTCTGGGTTTGTTGTTTCATAATTAGAGGTCAGCTTTTTCTACATATTAGTTATGACCTTTGTCTAGGGAATTGCTCCGGGTGATAGGCGGAACTCGACGTGACAAGCCTCAAATCCTCCAAGGATCTGCTTTCATCCTGCGGCTTGCCCTGCTGGTTTATTGGTAAAGGAAGCAGAACTTGGTGGAGCCTGAGTAATATTGTATAACGTTCCTCTTCATACCTCTCAATCTCTTAAAGCAAGAAATCTAGACAAAGCCATAACAGCTTTTTTTCTGAAGGGTATGAAGTCTGAAACTCAAATGTCTGTCGTTATTTTCTGGCTTAAATCTTCAATGGTTTGCCAATGACTTGCTAGAAAACCGCAATTTTATGAAAAATTGTCCAAAATATGAGGCAAAAATTTAGATATTTTGCAAAAATGTGTAAAGATGAGAGGTAATCCTCCTCGATAATGAACAATAAGTCTGCTTTATGTGTACTGAGCTTCGGAGCTGATTTGATAGTGTGTGTGTGTGTGTGTGTGTGTGTGTGTGTGTGTGTGTGTGTTTGTCTATGTGTGTGTGTGTGCAACATTTATCCATTTGTCACTCCTTGATTACTTCTGAGTGATGAAGGGGTGCAACAAAGTTACTTTCACTGGATTAAATGTGTTCCCCGGCCAACTTCCAAGACAGCTATCTCAAACACCTATCTATGGACAACTTAAGGCACTAAACAGTAAATAAGCAGATCAGTTAAGTGCTTGTTTCACACCAAGCATACAAAAACACTTAGAAAACAAAAGGTGATAATAAAACTAAACGGCGTCAGAGCATAGTTGCAGTCTAGTGCACAATTCCCTACGTGTTTTCCATTCTCACTTAGAGATAAAACACACACTTTAATGTCTGTGAAATCATTCCTGTTAATTATTGTAGCAAAGACTAGAATCGCCTCAGTTAAAAAGAGTTTTGCACTCACTGCTGAAAGTGGAAGTACGAAGTACCAGAACTATGACAGAAGCAAATATCAAAAATGCCTAATGAAACTTTATGACAATTACTACTCAAGTCATCTATATGTTTTAGAAATATCACAGTTATACCTAATATTTTTGCATCATATTTTTGGTCTGTTGTTCATAAAACTTGTTTTTTTTTTCAGATCATTGAGGAATGAAGTCATTTCAGACTTCACATTCTTCAGAAAATGTAGGCTAATACATGACCTGTTATTCCATCAACTTTCTCAGTTTATAATAACAATATTTAAAATATGTTCCACTTTTGGGTTTTGTTCAAAGGTAGGTACTAGGCTATCAGCCCAAGGGCCTAAGAAAGCCTAGCCAACAAGGTTCCCTGGCTTATGCCACCCAAGAAAGTAAATTTCCTGTGCCCATGTCAAACAGAGCCACAGAAGTGATCCCCAGGGTGTATTTCCTATTTCCCATCCACTCATCAAGATTTTTCTTGAAGAGTGCTAATGAGGAACTTTGCTTGACATAGATGGGTAGCTTGTTCCAGAGTATAGGAATTCTCTGGGACAGGAATCTATCCCTCCAGCATGTCCTGTTCATTGTGGTGACAAGGTTTAGGTCCCTAGAGCATGTAGGTCAGAGGGATTGGGATTTCTTTAGGTTTAGCATGTCCAACAGCTCTGGGTTTAACATAGCTTTACATGTTAGGCAGAGATCTCCTCGAAATAGGCGATATGCTACAGAGTAAAGCTGGAGTTTTTTGAGATGATCAATGTAGGGCATCTGTTTGAGGCCAGTAATTCTCTTTGTGAGGTACTTCTGTGGCCTTTCCAGCTGCTGCAGATGTCTTGTGAGGTACATTTCAAAAGGGGCATTGTACTCTATAATGGGTCTAATGAGTGCCGAGTAGAGGGGAACAATGACCTGTTTTTTCCTGGATGAGAACCCTTTTGTGATGAGGTGTGCCACATAGAAGGATTTCCTGACTACTGTGGTGATGTGATTATCAAAGGGGAGACTACTGTCCACCTGGGTCCAAAGGTCTCTTATCACACATTCGGCATTAACTAGACTGCTGTTTATGTGGTAGTTCATGGGTACAGAGTTTTTACCAAAGGGTATGACAATGCACTTTTTGGTATTGAGCTTGAGGCCATGCCTCTGACACCAGGCATCTGTTTCAGTGAGGCCCTTCTGTAGGATGTCCACATCATTTGGGGACTTGACTATGGCTCCTAGTTTGCAGTCATC
Organism: Protopterus annectens; assembly: GCF_019279795.1. NCBI lineage: Eukaryota > Metazoa > Chordata > Ceratodontiformes > Protopteridae > Protopterus > Protopterus annectens. The sequence continues at coordinate 328,037,411 of NC_056743.1, forward strand.
TGTGAACTTCGTTAGCCAGAGGCTTTCTGTGTTAGTCTGTACTTCAGAGAAGTAGATACCAAACAGGAGAGGTCCCAGGACTGAACCCTGTGGTACTCCACTTGTCAATGGTTTGAAGTCAAATTTGGAGTCTGCAACTTTTACAGTGTGGGTTCTGTCAGAGAGCCGGTTAGCAACCCATCTTGTGACGTAGGGATTTATATCTAGTTTAGTGAGTTTAGCTATAATTCCAGAATGGGGGATGGTGTTGAAAGCCTTGGCGAGGTCAAGATAGGCTGTGTGAACCACCTTACCCTCATCTACAGCTTTGGTGACTGCCTCAAAGAAGTCAATCAGGTTCAGAAGGCATGATCTGCCTTTCACAAACCCGAACTGGGTGGGGTCCAGAGTTTGGAGGTTACCAATGTCTTTGTTCCATGATGATATGTTCCATGGCCTTGCAGACCAGGCTCGTCCGGCTAATAGGGCTCCCAGGATCAGTGGTGGCTTCCCCTTGTGGAGTGGGATAACTGTTGCTGTGTGCCATTCAGTGGGCACATTGTCCCCATCATGTTTGGCTTTGTCCAGATTTCTTACTCTAAAAGGTTGAGATGTATGACTGAAGTATTTGCAGGAATGTACTCAGATGAGGGAACTTCGCATCAAAGGTAACATGACAGCTTCAGAATCTAAAATTTAAAATATCATTCTAAGGAGAAAAACTAAATGAATTGTGTCCCTTTTGCAGATGAAGTACAGGGACTCCCTATGCTTCATTCACTTTTACCACTGCTTGTACCACTTTCTTCAGTTTATATCCTAATTAAAACAACATATTTATATTAAAATCTAACAAGTTGTTATGATGTCTCATGCAGTAGAATACAACACCCAGTTATGTTAACTTTCTGAAAAATTGTAAAAAAATAAATTAAGTCTTCCTAAACTATTGCAATGTATAGCCCTTGGGCCAGTGCATTTTAAGGAAGACTAGATGTTAACCAAAGATGTTCTCATCTCATTGAGTATTGTCCCCTTAGAAACTGTTCCTTGCCCTGATACTTCTAAACAAAAAAAGATGGTTTCAATATTTTACTCACTATAAAATATTTCTTGATATATATATATATATATATATATATATATATATATATATATATATATATATATATATATATATATATATATATAAATAACTGTGGTGGTGGTGCTGCGGTAGCACTGTCGCCTCACAGTAAGATGTTGTCCTGTTCGATTCTCAGCTAAAGCGTCTTGTGTGCAGAGACATGCATGAATGGGTGTACCTTCGTTGAAGGTTGTGCATCAGGGTTGGCAACTCGGTATGTAAAAATCTACTGCCAATCATTAGCGGACCGGAGTTCCGATGTGGCGACCCCTAACTGGGAAAAGCCAAAAGATACAATATATATATAGCCAGGAAAATCCACTTAGCTCCACTTTAAAAGCTTTGCCTTCTTTCCTGTGTACTGGAGCCAGAAACAGAAACACTTTCAATCTCCAGGCTGACAGGTCAAAAGATGTGATACCGTTGACTGACAAAGGGGTTCAAAGTAGTAGAATCTCTGCAGCTATCTAATTCTTAGCATTTATAGGTTTGTTATAGCTGAAGAAAAAAAGAGAAGAATAAGAAAGGGTTCCTAAAAATGTGTTTAAAAGATGGCAAAGAACACAGGCCAGTGAAAGTAAACAGACATTTGTACTGGCACTCTATCCAGAGATGTCGAATCAAAGTAGCAGTTCTGAGTACTGCCATTCTAATAATTGGAAATAACAGCCTGACGTAAGGGGATGCTTGAGAATATGGAAAGAAGAATGCTTAGATGAAAAACAGAATCTTGCCAGCATGGTAAGTCCCATCACTCCATTTTAAACTACAATACATTTCATTAATAATTTATTTATTTTATTTATTTTACATTTGTTGGCTGGGATAGTCCAACTGGATACATGTCCATTTTCAGAGGAGGCCCGGGGAGAAAAGCTCCAAAGTAAACAGATACAATAAAAATCATTACAAAATAAAATCTCCAGGTAAACAGAATAGAAACAATAAAGACATATTTACAAAGTATACATAGACAATCATGAATAGACAAGTTCACGGGTTAAAAGTTACCCCTGTTTACAGCCAGGGGAAAAATAGACAGTAACTAAGATTACTAGTTTATTCAGCATAAATACTAATATAAACATAATAACAATGACTACTTAATGGTAACTGCTTATACAGCTGCATGAGCATTAGTCCTATGGAAAATACCAAGTTAAGACAAAAGGGTATAAGTGCACATACACATAAATATATCTGTATTATTATTATTATTATTATGATGCATTGTTTAGTTTTTTACATAAGTATGCATCTTGAGTCGGGCATTAGTGAGTCCAATCCACCAAAACTCTGCTTATTTATGTCTAGAAGGGAGAGCTGAACTTGCCCTCTCAAAGGACCCACACACAAAATCCATTCCCAAGATTTACTGAGTCATATTTTACTGGATCATATTATTTAGTGTTACATGTAAAGATTCTTTTACATATTTATTTTTTGCCTTTTTGATGTTAATTTCTGGCATATCTCTCACCTGTCCAGATTTTTACAGAATGTCCAGATTTTTGCCTCTTGTTTTTGGTATCTTCCTCATAAAATTTGTGGTTTTCTGGCAAATCAGTGGGATGATCTGTGGATTGACGTTACCAAATAATGACATACATTTCAGTTTCAGACTTCAAATCCTTCAGAAATTGTATGGTAACACAAACACTGTTAATCTAGCAACTTTCTAAGTTTATACAAGCAATATTTAAAATATGTCACCATTTTTGGGCCTTTGTCCCCCCATTTTGTTAGTCTTTGTCCAGATTTCTTGCACTAAGAGGTTGAGAGGTATGATTTCTTTATAAAGCTAATATAATCACTAGCAGACAAGTTTTAACACTTGACCATACCTGTTTTTGCTGATTTGCAAAAGCTTACCAATAATTGTGCTTGTTTGATTAATACTAGATTAAATTGACTTCTATTTGCCTAACCTGCTTACTAAAAGTTGGATGATGTGGCTTTACTAAAATTGGTTCTATAAGATTGGTTATAAAAGAAGTACATTCCAGTGCACAAAAGCTGTATTGCCATTCTTACCAGCTGCCTTCATGTACCTGCTTACAATACTGAATGACTGTCAGATATAAGATGTTTTATCAATATACAGTCACTGTTCTTTATCTTATTATACAAAACCACAGAAATCTTTGTGATGCATTCTTTGGAATAGTAGCTCTAACACATTGTCTCAGAATAATTCTTGAAGATGAACTTTGTTAAACCTCTTTATATTATAAAAGTAATCATGCCAATCATTTCAGTTAGCTCTTATGAACTCACCATAGAAGAGAGTGAACAGTGGTTTCATTGCTGAGTATTGTTGGCACATAGAAAAAAAAAAAAGATTTGTTTAAAAGGCTTTCTATATACAGTGAAACATATTGCTTTTTCTCATACCCAGGATAGTGCCGCATCCAATAATGACTACACACAAGACACCCGTCATTCTGTAAATCTTGAAGAAATCATGAAATAAGTTGTTTGGTTTCTTACAAATTAAGAAATGTGAATCAAAATGCATAATCATATTTTCCCCATAGTTTCCTATCAATGTATGTAACATTTCCTTTGTTTTTTTCTCTCAAACTAGGTATACTGTTATCTCGAATAATCTACAATAGTATGAAAAAACCTTCAAACACATAACTATCACAAAGATTTGCTGACATAAAGCATTTTACAGCCTTCTTACAGCCATGTGTTTTATGTTAGTATAAATTGTAGACCTATATTTTGTAGGCTAAGAATATTTTTTCCCCACTAAGCCTGCCCCAGTCTAGACAACAAGCTACTAGTGGCAGATATGCAAGAGGTGAGCTGTTCATTTGCACAGTCAATTCTCAAATGCCTATTTAATTCTTTCCCAACATAAACTCAAGGCAACATGCTATTAGGTGATAAGGAGGTTTCCTGATACTATGTAAACTTAGGTAAACCATAATAGCTGGTAATTGTTTCGCATGTATATGGTTAACCTGTATATCATTGAGAAAATCCAATACTTTGCCTTTTTAGCCATGAAATCAAAACACAATTTGGTAAACTAAAGTTGTATTATTTTCTAGCACTGTATTCTATTTTTTTCCTGCGTTCAGATGGAATACTTAGTAGGTCCATACACATGTTCAGCGAATAAAGTTCATTCATCAGAATCACATGTCTACCTCTATTATTTTCCTTACAAGTGATTCTTGTCCTGCCTACCTAATTTTGCATCACCCGTAATGTTGAGTTATTAAGACTGTAAATGAAACTGCACTTGTTTCTTTCTTAATGACAAACCAATGTCTGTACAACCGTCTTGCTTAATGACACTACAAAAGGCATTGCTAGTGAAACAAATGGATAACAGTATAATAGTTATGACTTTACTATGTATCAGCATATTTTCATAATTCTATTTATAGTGCCATGAGACCATAGGTGAATAAGAATGCCATCAGTTACTAACCAAAATATTGACTGGAATAGACTTCAATTGCATTCCATAGAGAATTCAGTCTGGGACAACACTTCACATCTCATAATATTAATTAAAGAAGCAGAACCATAGGATGACAGTTATCTCATCTGAAAACAGCACTGTTAAAATAACAAAATATAGTAACAACACTGAAGAATACACATTCATTTAGCTGCTAATGCTTAGTTTTAGCTTGTAGTTGTAAACTGCTGTTAATAGTCTAAAATTGTATTTGTTTTACTGCAAGTAACATTTAATTTTGTTAACAGAACATTGTAAGCCAACCATGGCTCATTCTTTTTTTTTCAAAGATTTTTTATTTGTTTTCCAATAAAATGAAGAAAAAAATTTAAATTTATATTTACAATTTGAAAAATTAAATATGGTAAACTATATGCAAAATTTACAAAGGCCTCAAGCAATATATTAGAGAATAGCAAGTTATACACACATATAAAGAAGGATATACAAAATTCAACAATCCAAACTTCCAAAGTAATTAGTTGATTGAAAGTACATCTGAGTTCAATGTCTTAATAAGAGATAAAACCTTCTTCCAGGGATTATTAGTCCATTTTTTGGGAAAAATTCTTAATTCTTTAGCTTGTATTTCCATTGATACTACTTTATCCAACAGAATCGTGAAGTCTTCAAAAGTTGAAATGGAAGGTGATTTCCATTTTCTCGTAATACATTTTCTGGCAACTGCCAATATTGACCAAAGAAGATATTTATTGTTATTATTCAATATAATAGAATCATTTACATTCAAAAAATATATATATTTTGATAAAATAAAAGAATCACTGAAAATAGCTTGAAGAAATTTAGCAATATCTTCCCAAAATTTCCTTATGTGAGAGCATTCATTAAAAAATATGAGACCAATCAGCTTTACAAACTATTGAACATCTCCAACATTTTACTTCCTTAGAGAGATTAAATTTAGCAATTTTATTAGGAGTGTAAAAGGCTCTATATAAAAATTTCCAGGAAAAAATCTTCCAGATCTGCAACTTAGAAGTTAATTTAATAGAAAGTAAAAGATTAGCTTTATTTTCAGATGTTAGAGACAACATAAAATCCTTAGTAATAAAATCCCCAAATTTCTGATTAGGAGTAGATTTGTAATTAATAATAACTCTATAAAGTTTTGAGGTTAAAATTTTCCAAGTGCATTCTCCTTGTAAAGTTCCGTGTATAAGAGTTATAAATTTGGGAAAATAATTAAAAGAATACATTTCTATTGTTCTGCATACATATTGAGTGAATGGAATTAAGCTATTAAGAGCTAACCAGTCTGATTTCGGTAAATTAAAAGTTTTAATTAAATTATGTGCATCTAGGGTAACTAAATTTGTTGTGCAATGATACCAACAAGTACATTTTTCCCTTCCCAATTGCTAAGAATATCCATACTAATATCATTGAAGACATTTTTTGTAATTTTGAAAGGAAATAGTAACTGTATCCACAACTTAATATCAATATTATTATTAACAAAACTTCTCAAAGTATTATAAACAGAGTTTATATAATTTAGGTTAGCGAATTTAGTACTATTATATTGTAAATTAATACCAACTGCATACCAAAGCTTATTACTTAGATCAGATGTGTCCAACCTGCGGCCCGCGGGCCGCATGCGGCCCTCAGAGCTCTTCCATGCGGCCCCCGACCTCTAACTGCAACATCAATATATGCATGCCCCAAAACACTTTTTTTGTTTTGTGTTTTTCATGCCCATAACCTATAACTCTCTTGGTGTGTGCATCCACCAAAGCACCATTCTAGTTTTGATTTTTTTGCGCCAAAAAAGGATCTGTGTGTTCCCGCCGTTATTTCATGCCAAAGTGTGTGTGTGTGTGTGTGCATGACAGAGAGAGACACATGCACTAAGAGGCTAATGACGATCAATCTACCTACTAAACACAAATAAGTTAGCTCACAAATATATCATACATTAAAAGTACACTTTCATTAAATTGTGGCTTTCATTACAGGGAGAGTGTTGCATTGAGTATGAAATCATACCTCTCAATTGTATGGATTTTTTGCTTCATCTTCCAATTTGTATCTTTTACTTAGGAAATAAAATTAGTCATCCAAGGTAATGCAGTTCCAGGGAGATAGCAGCCTAGGGTTAATGGGTCAGTACTGGATTGACTTTGTGGACTGTAGCATATAAAGTGGAATTGTTTTTTCTGACAAACAAAAAATCACACAGGACTGTTTTGTCATTGGTGGGTTCTAAGTAGTGGCAGATTGGACAACAATAAGTACAGCTTTGGTGGATCATCAATACTGCAAATCAGGTGGGCACAATGTAATTTTTTAAATGTTGTGGGTTTTATTGTGTATGTGTGTTGGGAGGGCTGCAACAGAAGATGATTATTATAAAGAAGGAGACTTAGGAACTGTGGAGAATGTTTCTTTGTTTCAAAACCTGATACTTGGGCACTGGGCATGCCAAAAGTAGATTATTTTAAGACATAGCTTCTTGCCATTTGTAGTGCATGGATATTTATATTTAATGGACAATGCTAGCAGTATGAGTGTGGTCCTGTAGGTATCTGGAGGACGCCAAGTCTACCACTGCCAATGTCTTGTAAAATGACCTGGAAATTGATATTAGGATGTTACTGAAAAAATACAGAAAGTGGGCTTAGAAATATAGTTTAAATAAACAAAGTGCACTTGCAATTTGCAGGCCATAATTTAATTTATTTCAGGTAGTCCAGATCCTGGTAGATTGTATCCCATTAGACTTAATTAGGGAGAGCTACCATTCCTGGGAAATAAGCAGCCCTAGTTTCAATGAAAGCTCTGTGGTTGTTCGCAGGTAGGAAGTTGCAGGATGTAGATACAATGTGTTTTATTTGTTATTTTTAATGCATTTGTCATTTCAAAGCATAGTTGTCTTTGTTGCAAAAGAAGGCAGGATTGAATGAGCCATATAATGCTTAACTGACAATGATAGGATAGAAAGATTATAAGTGATGTATAATGTTTGCAGCTACAGTTGTTTCAGTGGTGTCTGTGATGCCTAACTATTTTTGGGCCTGTGTCCCACTTTTATTTTTCTCTTTCTCCAGATTTCTTGTTCTAAGGTTGAGAGGTTTGGTTCCAAACTAAATCAGAAGGTTGTATTTACCTTGGAAGACTTTTCAGCCTAAATACGAGAAACCGAGCCTTTTTATATCTTTGCTTATTTCCAATATAAACTGCCATATAACCTTGCAAATAACCTTCTTATTAAGCTACTTTAATTCTTTTGAAATTAACAGGTATGCTTCATTGGTTCGGACGTAAGCAGAGTGCTAATGTGACAGCTCAGTAAACTGTCAGTCTGTGAATAACTTCTGCACAAATTAAAATGTCTGAATCTCAAATGGCTTTAGACTGCAGGGAAGTTATAGGTTTACTCCAGTATGCAGTATGATCTTAGAGAGTTTATGGATTTCTTATTGATTTACTTTTTGCTGAGCAGTTGTTTGCTAATTTGTTGATGGTCCTTTTGGTGGTGGGAAATTGGATGGATGAGTCCATCTCTAGTATGATTTTTTTCAGATATTTTTACTTCCAGACGATTTCATCCAGTGAGTGTGTGACATGTGATTATTGAGGCTGCCTATTTTAGAAGTAGGGGCTCCTTGTGTGTGTGTGTGTGTGTGTGTGTGTGTGTGTGTGTGTGTGTGTGTGTGTGTGTGTGTGTGTGTGTGTGTGTGTGTGTGAAAGAGAGAGAGATTTAATATGTATACTGAATATATTTTTGCAAATGGAATTCTTAGTTAAACAGGCCCCTCTTCTTGGGCAAGTAGACTTGAGTAACCAATATTAGATCTTAGCCATCCAGCTGGGAAAGTTTAGTATGTGGATTTTCCATCCAGTTTGATGAAGGCTATGCTACTTACTCAAGGAGTACATTTATCCATCCAATTGTCATGTTGCTGAACTACATTGTCTGACAGTGAGAGGAGCTTTTTATAGAAGTTGAAGTTTTTGTATAAAGAACCTGTCTATACAGAGTGTGTTGTTTATGTTGCAGTGAAGGCTGTGGTCTTTGTAGTGAGCGTTTTAAATATAACCAGTATTTCTGAGGTGGAGAAAGTCTCTTAAGGCAGGATCTTTCTTAGCCTGGAAAGCAAGCCAGTGGTGAAATTTATAGGGGCCAATGAGAGAAAGAGGAAAGCAAGAAGCTTTTTAGTCTATTTGGATAACTAAGTAAACTTAGTCCTTTAACGTTTTTGTCAGAAATGGTTGTAGTCTTTCTTTTGGCAGGGTGTTTTGCTGAGGCACATGCCAAAAGGGGCTTTGCACTCAGTAATGGCTCTTACAAAGGAAGAATACAGGGATGTTAAGACCACCTTGTCCCAGGATGAGATACCCTTACTAATGAGATGGGCCATGTAAAAAGCTTTCCGTACAATGGAGACATGGTGGTCAAAAGTCAGGTTTCTATCAACCTCGGTGCCCAAGCACCTCACGACTGATTGCGTGCTTACAACATTGTTATTAATGTGATAATTTGTGGGGACATCACTCTCCCAAAGAGGATGATGATGCATTTTTAGCATTTAGCTTGAGGCCATGTGTCTGGCACCAGTCATTTGTTTGGGTGAGACCCTCTTGTAGCTTATTTAGAATTGTTTTATTAAGTCAGCAATGTGAATTCTTTACTTTATTGCAAATTTGTTGGCTTATTTTTGTGGATTATAGTATTGTAGGGCTGCTATTGTTGCCATTTTACGTAGTTGGACTGCTGGAGTGGTTTTCACAGTGAGAAACGCTAGTGCTGTAGTGAATATATGTTTATTTGTAAAAGAAAAAAATATATATATATATTTATTTATTAACTAAGATGTTAGAGTTAACTGTTAGATTAGAGAATTAGAATTAGAATGAGAATTAAAATTTTAAGGCAAATAGGCATTTATTACATTTATTCATTGTTTGAATGCACCTGCAGTACAGCCAGGAGGTTGACTTTGGTCACCTGGGGCAGCGAAAGAGTTAACTATATGATATATTTTATATGCGGCCCCAAGACAATTTCTGTTCACTCAATGCGGCTCCAGAAAACCAAAAGGTTGGACACCCCTGACTTAGATCATTAAATTGTCAATTTTTTATTAATTTGTTTTCATTTAGTATAATGACTGCCTGTAGAGATTTCCAAGCTGAAGGGAAGTTTGGATTAATCCAGTTTAAAATTATTTTGAAATTAGAAGCTTTAATATATCATTCTAAATCTGGGAAATGTATTCCTGCCAGCTCCCATGGTCTAATATGATTTGATAAAGCTATTCTATTTTTTTGGGGTGCCATAAGAATTTTAAAAGAATTTTATTTATTGCTTTTAAAGTATTTTTATTGGGTAGTATAGGAATAGATAAAGCAGTATAATTTATTTTAGGTAACAAAATCATTTTAATTAATTGTAATCTAGCTTCAAAATTTAAATGTAAATTATTCCATTTCTCTGTAAGATCTTTTAATATTTTTACAATGGTATTATAATTAGTATTTAAAGTTAAATCAAGATTTTCACATATTTCAACTCCTAGGTATTTTAAAGAAGGGACCCGTTTTCCAATTATTTAATTTGTAATTAATTTAATGTTATCATTCATTTTTTTTAATTAACAGATCTAATTCTTGTAAGGACTCTTCTGAATTTTTAAAGTAAGTAGAATATCATCAGCAAATGACATTATCTTAGAATCAAATTGATTATTTATATTAAATCCTTTAATTTTAGGATTAGATTGGATTGTCAAGGAGAAAGATTCTATTGCTAGAGCAAATAAGATTGGGGACATTGGGCATCATTGTTTAGTATCTTTAGTTATTTCAACAGATTCAGACACAAATGGACCTACTTTTACATAGGATAAATTATTATTGTAAATATGTTTTATAAAAGAAATAAATTGAATAGGAAACTTATATAGTTCAAGAATTTTAAAAGAAAATTCCAATTTAGTGAGTTGATTGCTTTCTCAATATCAAGGGTAATTATGAGAGCTTCTTGGTTTTCTCTATTTAAAATATCTATGGTAGTTATAATTCTTTGTATATTATCTTGAGTATGTCGATTATATATAAATCCCATTTGATCTTCAGTGATAAGATGCATTAGTGATTTCTTGAATCTATTAACTAAAATAGATATTAGGATTTTGTAATCATTATTAATCAGAGAAATTGGCCTATATGAACTGCACAAATTAGAATCTTTATTTTCTTTTAGTATACAGGTAATTAATGAATATTTCCATGAAGGTGGAATTATACCTTGTAAGTATGATTCATTTAGAGCCTTATGTAAAACTGATACAGCCGAGTGTGGTAGAAGCCTATAAATCTTATTAATAATACCATCTATTCCTGGTGATTTATTGCTTTTACTTTCTTTAATTTTATCATTAATTTCTTTTAAGGAAATTATTTTCTGAATTTCATCTATTAAGTTTTCTAGTAAGCTTTTTATTTTAGAAAGGTCCAGATCCTTATATGAAACTTTATATTGATATTTTTTGTTTTTGTATTGTTCTGAAAAGTGAAATCTAAAGGCATCCAAGACATCCCCTATATCATAAACTTTTTTTATTGTTTTTTCCTTCATGAAACTCACTCACAATATTATTTTCAATAGAGTGTCTTTTAATTCTCAATGCTAGATTACGCATGTACTTTGGAGAAACCGATAAATAATTTAATTTTAATTTTTCTAAAGCTATGTTAGTTTTGTGGGTTAGGATATCATTATATTTTTTATTTAAAGATTCAATTTCTTTTTTCTTGTTTAAGAAAGTTTTTGTACTATCATTGTTAATTAATATGATTTGTTTTTGTAAGTTAGATAGTTCGGACTCTCATTCCTTTGTTTTATTATTAAACCATGTAATAATGCTGCCATATAAATAAGCTTTCAAGGAATCCCAGATAATTACTATGTTTACTTTACTATTTAGATTTGCATCCAAAAAAGTATTTCTGAGTCTAACCAAGGTTTAAACTGTTTTAATTTGGTAGTATAGGCTGGAATTCTTTTAATGTAAAACAATTTTTTAAAGTCTGTTTGGAGTTGAAAAATGAGTGCATTATGATCAGATATACATGGGATTATTGTAAAGTATTGTATTTTTGTTTTTAGATCTTGAGATATAAAAATTTTATCTATTCTAGTATGAGTCTTATATCTAAAATCACAATGAGAAAAATCCAGTGAGTTATTATTTTTAAGATAAAATAAATCAAATAGCTGTAAATTATCTATCCATTTTTAAAATTATTCCCTATGGAGGTAATACAAAAATATTTTTTTATTAGAAGTTTCTGAATCATTGAATAAACAGTTAAAGTCCCCTCCTAGGATCGGACTACCCTTAGAATTTTTAATTATAAGTTCTAAGTGTTTTTTTATTGTTCTTACTCCAATACCAAGAAACCAATAAGCATTAACTAATGCCCAAATCCTATTACTATATTTTATTATTATAATTGATAGAAGACATTCTTTATCTTCATAATTATAGATAATTTGAGGAGAGATAATGCTTTTCTTCCATAATGTTAATACTCCTCTAGTTTTTTTTGACATATGAAGAGTTGGATATTCTTAAGTATTCATTTGGATTCCAAATAAAACTATAATTAATTTTAAAATGAGTTTCTTGTAGAAAAATTACTTGTGCTTTATTTAATGTCAAGTATTTTAATAAGTTAGATCTTTTCACTGGGTTATTTAAACCATTAACATTTAGAGAAAGAAAGGTCAATTCTATCTTATTTACTCAAAGGTTGGGAATTTTGAAATTATATGGTAACACATACTTGTATTATTTAAATCCTGCATATCCTTCTTGAGAAAGCTATATTTTGAAAATAAATTGCTAACTCTCATTAAAAGATAAAACTTAGTATTAAGTTGAGGCCTGAAAAAGGAAAAAAAAAATAAAAGAATAAGTTAACTTCAATAAAACCTTTATCTGACATGGAATTAAATCTGTTCCTAACCTGAGACAACAAAGATATCCAGTCAGATTATCCATCATACCAAAGATTTGAATAATATTGCCTAATTTGAGGCTCCAATCTATATAATCTATGTATATTCTATAAGTTAATTAGTACAAGAAAACAACAAAATATTGATGTAATATAAAAGTTGATTATGATCAGTGTATTTAGACTTAAATAGCTAAGAGAAAAAAACAAAGAAAAGAAAAGAACTAATTAATTGTAAGGAACATATTTCTGTTACTATATGAATCTTTGCAGAATCAAATTATTAATAGTTTAATAGTGTATATGTATGAATAGGTTATCAAAAGATAAGTATTTAAGTAAACAATTGATTATATAAGCAATAGTATCAGAACTGATAAGTAATCAAGTACTGTTAACATCAGTGAGAAGAAACAATAAAACATTAGCGTCATCATTTGAAGACATTATATAAAAATAATAATATGGTTAAATATTTAATAAACTAGAAGTCCCTAAAATATCATACAGTCTTCACTAAACAAGTAATAGAAGCCTAACTAACAATAAATGGAGAAGTTTTATCAAAATATTTCAAGGTTAAATGTATTATAAGTCAGACTATGACAATTTCAAAATACTTTATAGTTTCTCTATTTTTATTATGAAGGGAAGTGATGTTAGTATAATACAAATGATAACTAAATTAATAAATATCCTGTTAATCAACATGTGTTAATAGCTAAAAAAGACATTAGCATACTTAGAAAATCATTTGAGAGATGTAATAAGTCATAAGACTCTAAATAAATGAAATTGTATTGGTCATCATTTCATTAATACTTCTAATTAAATATATAACTAGTTGCAGTTACCCAAAATTTTTAAGCTCTTCACAGTAAAATTTTGTCATTGTCTCAATATTCCGTAGTCAGTTTATATAATTTAATATGATTTAATAGCATTACATCACACCTACTGGTATTTAATACTTTATTAAGTAATTCCAGTAATATATAATTGATATGTGCTGTGTTTACCAAGTTTAGAGCAAAGGAAAAAAGCAAGCAAAATTTACTGCTCTAAACAATATTTGTCATTTGGGACATTCCATTAAATTTCATCATGACCTCATACATCACCCAGAATTCCATACTCTCCACCTTTTAAATTCTCAGCAGGAAGACTGCTTATGATAACATAGCAACTTAATGAAAGCAAGACTTTAAAAAGATCTGTGATACAAACTCAGCGGCGTAAAGCACAAAGCCACTGTAGAAATAATTAATTACTTACAAGTGATGTTAGTTATACAAAGTTTGCTTTCCAACAAAAGCTTGTATCAATCGCCATTTATAAGTCTATAAGCAATATTCCTAATTAAAGGAATGCAGTTAATGTCCTAGGCTTCTGTCCAGATTTAAAGAGAATTCCATGTATACAGAATCAGACTGGGAATATTTAAAATTGTTTTTTATGTGTACCTGTGACTCACAGAAACTATATATCTCTAAGTGAAGATATTAATAAGAATGCAATGCTAACAAAAAAGCTATTAATTTAATTTAAAGCATGTTTACATTTGTTTTTAATGCTTATATGTTGATAACAACCATTATAGCAAAGAACTAGCACCCTTGACAAGATTCGTAATATATGATTAATTAAGATAAAGCACAGAGCCGCCACAAGTATAATCAAATGTTATGAGCGATGCTAGTAAAACGAAATCTGTTTTCCAACAGTAGTTAATGTTTTTTTAGTGCTTGAATGTTTTTAATAGTTGAACATACAATCATTATAGCAAGTATGTAAATACTAATGTATGCGATTACAAATACAAAACATATGAGAAGCCAAAATGTTCACTTATTCAGTATATTTATCTATTCAGATGTTCGGGCATGATGTCATCTTTAATTAGCATATCACTGCTTTAAGTTGCTATGGGAACCAGTTCTATGTGAAAGCTAGATACAATATTAACTAACATTACTTTTAAACTACTATAATTTTAAATAAACATTTTTTAATATCTTATGTACCATCTAGGCAAGTACTAACTATCGGAACAACAGTAAATAAATCAATATAAAATGTATGTCAGTTCCATAAAAAAAAAATATATATATATATATATATATATATATATATATATATATATATATGTGTGTGTGTGTATATATATATATATATATATATATATATATATATATATATATAAAATAAAGTGAAACAATACATAAAGGCTCATCCTAGCACTCGGTTCACTATCAAAGGCGATCTACTCATACCGCTTGAATCTAAGCATCCAAACAACCACGAATGCAGTCAAGTGAAGACAAACAGCCTCATATTTAGAAACAAAGCTTGAGACTGTATTTCATGAAGGAAAACAATTAACTGTCTGTTTCAAATGCTGAAATGCTAGTTTAAAACAAATAAAGTGATTATATTTGAAGAAAAAATCTATGCCTTGATAAAATGATACGTTCTAATAAAGTTGTTAAATATATTTCAGTAAACAAATATGTACATAAAAACTAACTCTGATAACTAACTTTCATGTTCCCAACCATATGACTGAAAATTTAAAATTATTAAAAGGTTAGAATCCAAAATATAGCAAAAGCATGTGTGCACATAATCTGTCTTGATATGTTATTATTTTAAATGGTTCTATTCAGATGAGAGAAATTTAATGTTAATTCATGTTATATATTTCATTGAAAAAGTGAGTAAAAGAGTATTTGCAAATAAAGTACATTAGTGGTACATACTTTTTAGATGTTCATGAACACTTTATAGTGTAGAGTGATCTTTGAGAGAACTTAAAAGTCCAGTACTTTTAAGACCAGTCTTTAGCTTCTTCTTCTTTACATCTGACCAGTTATTTTTGTCAGATGATCTTTTGAGAGTTGAAGATGGTGACCGTTCCATTCCTTCTGGGATTGTAATGATGTTTTTGTTCTGAATAAAAGAGACAGCTTCTTCGATATTATTGAAAGCTCTCATTTCATTTTGATGAATAATTTTGATTTTAGCTGGATAAACAAGTTGAGCTTTAATTTTATTTTGCTTTAATAGTTTTACTAACGGCCAAGAGTTTTTTCTCATTTCTAGAACTCTTGTGGAATAGTCATTGTCAAACCTTATTTGATTTCCTTTGAATGACAAAGGACTTTTCCTCCAGGCTGTTTTTAGTATAAGTTCTTTGTCTAGAAAGGATAGGAACTTCACAACTATTGACCTTGGGGAAGCATTAGGAGAAGAAGGAATAGGTTTCCCAATAGCTCTGTGTGCTCTTTCAATTCCATAGGACAAATTTTATTTTAAGTCCAAAATTTCAGGAAGCCAGGCATTTAGAAAAGAGATGATATCTTCTCCTTCCATCTTCTCAGGAACACCAAAAATTCTGATATTTGTTCTCCTTTCTCTATTTTCAACATCAACTACTTTATCAGCCACTTATTTTGTTGCAATATAAGTTCACAGTGAGATTCATCTTCTTTTAACCTTCCATCTATATCACTCAGAGAAGTTTCAATGTCCAAAATTTTAGATTGTTGTTTCTGGAGAATTTCCTTGAAAACATCTGTTTGTTGTTGACAGTTTATCTTTAAATTTTCATGATTATCAGTAAATCTGTCCATCTTTAAGGATAATTCCTAAAAAGTGGCTCATATAGACTGGATCTCTTTTTTTAGTGAAGAATCAGAATGTGAAGCTTTTGAGTTGCTCATCTCTGTTCAGGTAAATAACCATAACATTTGACAGGAAAATCATTAAAAAATGCTTCAAAGTTGTATATCTAGTATATTACAGGTTCTAAAGCAGGTTATTCAACTTTTAGGCAGTAGATGATAGAATTTTAATTAATAATTCCCGTTTTCTAGTAACTGATGTGGAGCTCAAGAGAAAAGCTGTTACCGGTTGGCCATCTAGGCTCCGCCCCCTACCATGGCTCATTCTTAAGATTGTTCCTGGCCAATCATCTTTGAGTTTTTTAGGTGCTAGCCCCTGATAAGCAAGCAATAATACTCAACAGGGTGTGTGTTATTGTGGAAATAATATATCCACAGACCATTATTTGTACAATAACACACACAATGGTGGGCATTATTGGGCTCAGAGAATGGACTAACTGTTAATTGTTTTGTATTTTTTATTATTACTACATATTATTATTTTTTATATATTTTAAATAAAATAGTTCCTCTGCTTAATGTTTTAAGCTTGATGTAGTATAGTTCATTGTTGTAGGAAGTATTTTATATACAGAATATCAATTATGTAAGTATTTCATGTCTACACACCCACACACACACACACACACACACACACACACACACACACAAAACACACCTCCAGAAGCACAGATAGATCCTCAGTTTATATATATATATATATATATATATATATATATATATATATATATATATATATACATACAGTGGATATAAAAAGTTTACACACCCCTGTTAAAATGCTAGGTTTTTGTGATATAAAAAATAAGACCACAATAAATCATTTCAAAACTTTCCCCACTAATACTTTGTTGAAGCACCTTTTGATTTAATTACAGCATTCAGTTTAATCGGGTAAACGTTCTATCAGCATGGCACATCTTGACTTGGTAATATTTGCCCACTCTTCCTTGCAAAAGCTCTCCAAATCTGTCAGATTGTAAGGGCATCTCTTGTGCACAGCCTTCTTCAGGTCACCCCTAAGATTTTCTATTGGATTTAGGTCTGGGCTCTGGCTGGGCCATTCCAAAGCTTTAATTTTCTCCTGGTGAAGCCATTTTTTGTTGATTTGGATATATGCTTGGGGTCATTGTCATGTTGAAAGGTGACATTCCTCTTCATATTCATCTTTCTAGCAGACACCTGAAGGTTTTGGGCCAAAAGTGACTGGTATTTGGAACTGTTCATAATTCCCTCCAGCTTAACTAAAGCCCCAGTTCCATCTGAAGAAAAGCAACCCCAAAGCATGATACTGCCACCACCATGCTTCACCATGGGGATGGTGTTCTTTTGGTGATGCAAAGTATTCTTTTTGCACCAAACGTAACTTTTGGAATTGTGGCCAAAATGTTCAGCCTTGGTCTCATCAGATCATAACACATTTTCCCACGTGCTTTTGGGAGACTTGATGTATTGTTTTGCAAATTTGAGCTAGTTCTGGATTTTTTTCTGTATAAGAAAAGGCTTCCGTCTTCCAACTCTACCCCATAGCACAGACATATGGAGAATATGGGAGATTGTTGTCACATGTAGTACACAAGTAGTACTTGCCAGAAATTCCTGCAGCTCCTTCAGTGTTGCTGTAGGTCTCTTGGCATACTCCCTGACCAGTTTTCATCTTGTTTTTTCATCAGTTTTGGAGGGACATCCAGTTCTTTGCAATGTCACTGTTGTCCTATATTTTCTATAGTTTTTGATGACTGTCTTCACTGTGTTCCATAGTATATCTAATGCTGTGGACATTTTTTTGTACCCTAGTCCTGACTGATACCTTTCAACAATAAGATCCCTTTGATGCTTTGTAAGCTCTCTGTGAACCATGGCTTTTGCTGTAGCAGGCAACTGAGTACATGTCAAGAAAATCCTACTAGGACAGCTGAACTTTATTTGGAGTTAGAGTCTCTTTAATTGACGGCAGGTGTGTACCCAAGAAGACTGAATGCTGTGATTAAATCAAAAAGTGCTTCAACAAAGTATTAGTTTAAGGGTGTGCACACTTATGCAACCAGCTTATTGTACATTTTTTTTATTTTTTTTTTTGTATTTTTCCCCCTAACAGATTTGTTTTTCAATTGAATTGTACAGGTTATAGGTCACATTAAAGGTGGGAAAAGTTTGGAAATGATTTATTGTGGGCTCATTTTTTTATATATCACAAAAAACTGGCATTTTAATAGGGGTGTGTAAACTTTTTATATCCACTGTGTGTATATATACATATATATATATATATATAAATTATATATATATATATATATATATATATATATATATATACATATATATATATATATATATATATATATATATATATATATATGTATATATATATCTATATATATATATATATATATATATATATATATCTATATATATATATATTTGTATATATATATATATATATATATATATATTTATGTAAACATTCATGAACATATACATAGATAGAAAGACATACACAGACACAGAAACAGACACACATAACCTGCACTAAACATTCATATTGTTGAGTGAAAACATCCACTGATGTTGCCTTTTTAGAAAAAAATAAAAATAAAAAAAAAGTACAGTTTTGTACCTACCATAAATGTAGATGTTCGAGGATCCACATTGCTGCAGTCCTAACTATTGGGTAGTCCGCTGTCCAGTCGGCCCGAATACCAAAGTATATGGCTGACGTCGGTCAGGGCGCATTAGACTGACGTGAGTACGTCAGGGTACTAATGCGCATGACCGACGTCATATCCTCAGTCTTTTCTTGCCCCAGATGTCAGAAGACCCTGAAAAGATAAGGCCAAAACCAAAAACTCCAAACATACCTGCACAAAAAATATGTACAATATATACAAAATTACCAGAATATAACCTCACCTACACAACCACCCCCAAACACAGAGGGGAAGGAGGGAGGGTAAATTGGACTGCAGCAATGTGGATCCTCGAACATCTACATTTATGGTAGGTACAAAACTGTACTATGTTCTTCATTCCACATTGCTGCAGTCCTAACTATTGGGTAGAATCCCAAAGCAGAGGTAAGGGAGGCTGGCAAATCATAAGGAAGCAGGAACTGACAACATGCCTTGCAAAATAGCTGTGGCAAAACCAGCCCTAGACTTAGAGTAGAGAGGAAGGTGATAATGCTTAGAGAACGTATGCACTGAACTCCAAGTAGCTGCCTCCAAAATATCCTTAGTTGCCACCCCCCTTAGAAATGCTGTTGAAGTGGCAGTAGCCCTAGTGGAATGAGGCCTAATCCCAGCTGGAATCTCTTTGCCATGATGGGAATAACAAAATGCAATGCAAAACCCAATCCACCTAGAAATAGTTTGTTTTGACACAGGCTTGCCCTGCGAACTCAAAGCAAAAGAAACAAACAACTGCTGAGACTGCCTAAAATCCTTAGTCCTGCTCAAATAATAACGTAATTGCCTGTGTACATCTAAAGTGTGCAAAATCTTTTCCCCTTTATTTTGTGGATCTGCATAAAAAGTAGGCAAATGAATAGTTTGGTTTAAAGCCACACTAGAAACCACCTTAGGCATAAAGGAAGGATTAGTACGTAAAGATACCCTATCCTTATGAAAAATCAAAAAAGGCTCTACCGCCATAAGGGCCTGCAACTGAGAACCCGTACTTGCGGAAGTAATGGCCAACGAAAAAGCAGTCTGCCATGACAAGTATTGCAATGCAGCAGTAGCCGCAGGCGCAAAAGGTTGTGGAGTAAGTTTCTCCAACACAAAATTGAGATCGCAAGCAGGAGTAGGAGCTCTACGTGGGGTCTTATATTCTTTGCCCTCTAAGAAATTGCTTGAACAAAGGATGCGAAAACAATGGTGGGTCACAATCATAGTGAGCTGAAATTGCTGCAGCATGAATCTTAATGGAAGAGAAAGACAAACCTTTGTCCAATAACTCAGTAAGATATTGAAGAGCCACACTCAAATTAGGCTCAGAAATCTCCAAATTATTTGCTGCACTCCAAAATAAAAATCTCTTCCATTTTTCTGCGTACACTTTTCTTGTACTAGGTCTTCTGGCTTCCATAATCACATTTAAAACTTGTTGAGGAAGTTGAGACCTGCTGTCTTTCAAAACAGAATATGCCAGGCTGTTAGATGAAGAGAGTGAAGCTTGACATTGAGCAGGTGACCGTCCCTCTGAGACAACAGGTGTGGAATCAAGGGTAAAGGCCATGGAGGCTTCCTTACCAGACTCCTCAGTAATGGGTACCAGTGCTGCCGAGGCCAATCTGGAGCTATTAAAATCATCCTTGGCTTGTCTTGTCTGACCTTTAGAAGCACCTTTGGGAGAAGAGGCAGAGGTGGAAAAGCATACACATGAAGATTTTTCCAACTGAAAGAAAGAGCATCCACTTTCCAAGCTGTGTGATGAAACCTCTTTGTGCAAAACTTTGGCAGCTGGTGGTTTAGTGGAGAAGTGAACAGATCTATGTCTGGAGTTCCCCATGACACTGTCAATTTTCGAAATACATGAAGATCCAGTTTCCACTCGTGGGGATCCATGATTTGTCTGCGTAGCACATCTGCTAAGGAGTTCTGTCCTGCCGGCAGAAACCTTGCCTGAAGAGTTAGTTGCAAGCTGAGCGCAGTCTCCCATAAAATCATTGCTTGCCTGCACAATGGGTAAGAATGTGTTCCCCCTTGTTTGTTGATGTACCACATGACAGTTGTGTTGTCTGTTAGAATCAACACCTGCCCTGGAAGAAGTAACTCCTTGAAAGCCATTAATGCAAACTGGACTGCTAACATCTCTTTCATGTTGATATGTAGATGCTGTAGTCTGGCAGGCCACTTGTCTTGTATCCACTTTCCATTTAGATGAGCTCCCCAAGCAATGTCTGAGGCATCTGTCGTTAAAATCTGACTCGCCTCTGGCCGGGTCACAGAGAGTCCCTTGTTTAGGTGACATTCCTGAGCCCACCATAAAAATTCCTTTTGAATGCAAGGTATTATTTGAATGACAGTGTCCAAATCCTGGCAGTGCTGTGTCCATACATTTTGAGATACCATTGCAGCTTCCTCATATGCAGTTTGGCATTGGGAAGCACCAGAATACAAGATGCCATGAACCCTAAGGCTTGAAGGACTGTCCTTGCAGTCAGCCCGGACTGAAGAGATAGTTGATGGAAGTAACTGGAAAGATTCTTTTGTTTGTCCGGGGTTAAAAAGGCCATCTGGGCTGCTGTATTCAGTCTCACACCCAGAAAGCACATGTCTTGAGAGGGTACTAGACTGGACTTTATTTCGTTCACAGAATACCCTAGGCATCTTAGCACTGCTATGACATATTCCAAATGCTGTAGAAGGTCTTCCTTTTCTTGAGCCAGAATCAGGCAGTCGTCCAAGTAAGGATAGATTTGAATTCCTTTTAGCCTGAAGTAAGCTATCACTGGAGCCAGAACCTTTGTGAATACTCTGGGCGCAGTAGATAAGCCAAAGGGCAATGCAGAGAACTGATAATGAGAATTTCCAGCTCGAAAATGCAGATACTTCCTGCAACTTAGTCTTATAGGCACATGAAGGTAAGCTTCCTTGAGATCTAAAGTTACCATCCAGTGATCTTTGCCCAGCAGAGGTAAAAGCTGTTGTAACGTCAACATTTTGAACTTGGGAATGTCCAGATAAGTGTTGAGGATAGATAAATCCAAAATTGGTCTCCACGTGTTCCCCTTCTTGGTACTAGGAACAGGCGAGAATAAAATCCTAGGCCCCTTTCTGGCACAGGAACTGGCTGAATGGCCCCTATTTGGAGCAACAGAGAAATTTGCTTGTGAGCCTCTGTTCTTTGTAGAGGAGGAATGTCTGGCATGCCTTTGAAAGGAGGCAAGGTATGGAAATAAAACCTGTAACCGTAGTGAATGATATCCAGAACCCATCTGTCTTGGGTAATTAAATCCCAATTTTCTTTGAAAAGAGACAGCCTTCCTCCCAAAGGTGCTGCCAGGCGAGAATGTACTGGCAGCTGAAAAGGCAGGTCATTGTGTCTGCTTACGAAAGGACTGACCCCTGCCCTCACCAGAAGTCTGAGCAGGGGAACTCCTGTCCTAGGCCTAAAAGAACCTTGAGCTCTGCCCCTACCACGTCTAGACCTACCCCTAGACTGGGAATCATAAGCAGGATAAGTCCATCCCTTAGTAGGCCAATTTCTACTAAACTTGGAGGCTGCACCTGCAAAAAATCCTTAACAGTTTGCATAGACTTAGCCTTGTCCTCCATTTTCTTTAAAACTGCTTCCACAGGTGAACCAAACAACACATCAGACTGTAAAGGAGCATCCAAAATCCTTGTTTTAACATGCTCAGCTAAATTCTGATCTCTCAACCAGGCGTGCCTACGAAGAACAGAACCAGTGGCAGCCACCCTCGAGGAGGCCTGCACAGCATCAAAACCACACTGCAAGGAATGTTTACCCACCTGTTCAGACACATGAACTAAATCCTGCAACTCTTTACACTCAATACCCTCTGCCAGAGCATCAACCTTAGATTTCAATTGTGAAAGGAGATAATTCTGATATTTTAACATGTGAAACTGACAATTCAACGCCCTCATGGCTAAAGTGGAAGAAGTATACACTTTCTTTCCCCATCTATCCAAAGCCCTTGCCTCTTTATCAGGAGGAACAGGATTTTTAACAACAGAGGCCTTCACACCTTTAGGCCCCTGAGAGACAGTTTCCGGGTCTGCCCTAGGACTCTTAAAAAGATACTTATGAGCTTCAGGCACCCTATAGTACCTATCCGGTTTAACTGGGGCAGGAGGCAAAGAATCAGGATTCAGGGAAGCCTCTGCAAAACATCCTCCACCACATTCAGAACAGGAGGTATAGCTAAAGGCCTATGCTGGGGTAAAACAAGAATTCCCTAAGCCTCTTCCTGGAATCAGAGAAATCTTGACCTTCCCATTTAAAATGCTCCCTCATGGAATGCAGAGTCTCTGAAAAGAAAAATCCTCAGGAGGAGAAGCTGAAGGAGTAGAATCATCCACATCAGAATCAGAATAAGGAGGATACTCCTGCAAGTCTTCAGCCGAAGACTCAGAAGCCTCCGAACATTGCTCCAAACTCTCAAACTCAGGTTCCACCCTAGGCCTCTTATCAGGAGGGGGCAT
The DNA here is from genome assembly GCF_019279795.1 of Protopterus annectens. NCBI lineage: Eukaryota > Metazoa > Chordata > Ceratodontiformes > Protopteridae > Protopterus > Protopterus annectens. The sequence goes on from NC_056743.1 coordinate 328,060,847, forward strand.
AGAACCTCTAATCATAGTAATCAAATCCTCTGCCATTTTAAGCATATGTTTTTTAGGCAAAGACCCTGAAGCACTAGGAGAAACCCCCACTGAAGCTAAACTTGGCCTGCCTCTCAAATAAGCCTTGGAAACAGAAGGGGAGGCTCTAACCACCTTAGGAAGAGAGGGAAGAACAGCCACCTGAGAAGCCCCCTCAGCCTGGCCTACTTCCTGAGAGGATACATCCTGTAACAATAAAGTCTCTCCCTGAGACTCCAAAGAAACTCCTGGCAGAACCTCCGGCTCCACTGAGCCTTCTAAAGAACCGACGTCTGGAACTGTCGGTTCTTCCACTCTAGGCTTTGCTGCTTTGTCCTTGCGCTTTTTGGCCGAAGCGGGCGTCGGAGCATCTGACGGCATTTTATAATTACAACGCTTCCCAAAAACTAACCTGGCACAGTCTAACCTTCTCTTAATAGTGCGTTTGTTAAATCTAGCACAAGAGCGGCAACCAACAACGTCGTGCTCAGGCCCTAAACAAGGTATACACAAAGTATGGTAATCCCTATGAGGTATCTGTTTCCCACAAGAAATACAGTTATTCACTTTTTCTGACATCCGGTTAAATACTGAGGCAAGAAAAAACCAAAATATTCCCCAACGGGGTACTTAGCCAACTTTGATTCGGTCTGAAACTCTGACTTCAGAAACTTTCAGAACGCCAACCTGCACTTGCAAAATTGCTTCTGCATCGGACCATGCGGCAAAAAAGACTGAGGATATGACGTCGGTCATGCGCATTAGTACCCTGACGTACTGACGTCAGTCTAATGTGCCCTGACCGACGTCAGCCATATACTTTGGTATTCGGGCCGACTGGACAGCGGACTACCCAATAGTTAGGACTGCAGCAATGTGGAATGAAGAACATCAAAGCATAGCAACACCCATCCGCCACACATCTTTACTGTCCCTGATGTTGCTGCATAGCTCTGCTCACTATATTGGTTGTGCTAGTAAATCACTGTGGATTATGGTTTGTCAGTAAAAAACAAATATTAAGAGCTTTAAAACTTTTTTTAACCAATAGCTGATAACAGACAGCTTGTTGTAGTTATCAATGTCTCTCCCTCACTCTCTCATTTGGTCACACAAGCACATATGCAAGCGCTTTCACACACACACACAGACACACACACACACAGACACACACACACACACACACACACACACACACACACACACACACACACACACACACACACACACACACAGACACACACTCATTATCTAAGCTACAACAAGTCCTGTTTCATGCCTGATATGAGATAAGCAGACTTAAAGATTGGGAAAGCTTCAGAAAGAGCTTGGTGGATCCCATAAATCATCTGCAGTGACTGAAACTAACAATAGCTCTTCATTCCTTGAATAACATTTAAACTAGGAGGTAAAGCATTTCCTTGCACACTCTTAGTTATCTGAAGTTTGAAAAGACTGAACATTATTGTCAAATAGCTTGGATAGTGTAAAAACTAGATCAGAACCCCCCCCCAAAAAAATCAAAACCAGCCTCACTGAAACCTCCAACACTTCCTTTCTCTTTGACCTTTACCAGCTTGTCTGTCAAGATTGTCTTGGCATCCTATCTAACCATTCATTCCCCTATTCTGCCTGACCTTAACACCCTACATAATCTCATTGGAGCATCTCCAGTTTCCATGGAGGAATACCTCTTTGGTATTCTCATCCTCTGTCCAGGCAGTGGCAGTGAAAGTCAGGTTATACCATGTCAAAATCTACAGCTGGTTATGATGTTTCAAGCAAGCCATTATCCCTGCCTTATGGTCAGTCACCAATGATGTGAAATGCTTACTGTGTTTAGTGTGTTGAGCTGTGTAGAACTGTGCTTCTGTGCTATCCAGCCCCTTAGTGACTATAACACCCTGTGTTCCTTGTCGAAGTACCACCCCATATCCATGGGTTTGTCAGAGCCATTCTTCCTTGCATCCACCCAGTATGTGCATCAACAGAGGACTCCTGCCCAACCATTCCTTTCATCTGGTTGTGAGAGCAGACCATCATCTAGTCATTCCTACCCTCTCCAGTCAGATCCTCAGACATCTAGTATGGTACTTGAACTTAGGTCAGCAGAGATGCAGTCAAGGCTTTATCCCTCTGTGTCAGAGTGGTAGCAATAAAGCATATAAATTGCTCATTTAAGGCTTTTAACACCATAGCAAGATCCATGAATCAGAAGGATTGACCTCTGACCCCTGACTGTAGTCTCAATCATTTTCAAATACTGGGATAAGACACATTAGAAGGCCACTGAGGAAGACTAAAGTAAGCTGATACTAGCTTACCCATGTCAGGGGAAGGAATTTGTTACTGTCTTGCAGCATGAATGACACCTAGCGGATGGCTTAAAGCCAGATTCATGTAGAAAACAGACATGTAGGGAAGTACTACACCAGAGAAGGAGTGTATCACTCCTTAGCCAGCGCATGTGTATGTGTGGTGGTAGTGAGTTTGCACTGGCCCACCATAGCAGTTCTTGCACAATGTCTGCTTGCTGCCAGAAGGAGGCAGAAATATCACAAGAAGAATCTGAAGCAGCTAGATATCATGTCCAGCCAGTACTCAAATCTCACATCCCACCACCTGGACATAAGAGATGGTTATCAAATACAAGTCTCACTAGAAAGGATAATCGCCTATTGGCTGAAGTGGAAAAGTAAAGTCAGGTAAGATGGGCCAGTGTAACTATCAATGGGATTTTGACAAAGTTAACATGACAAGCTGTTAAGGCCCAAAATAAAGGCTGTTAATACCATATATGAATAACTATGACAACTCAATGAGTGGGTTAAATGGCTCTAACTCTTCAGACACAAAGAAATAAGTAATATATAACTTTTGAACCAGTTTTAGCTTTTGTAATTAATTTTAAACCCCTCAGTGAAACTACTCTCTCAAGATCAATTGGTAATACAACTTGGAAAAAAGTGATATTTAACACACTCATCTTTTTCTCCTTTGGGGAGAAATCATCTGGTAGGATGTAACAGGGAATAGTCTGTGTTATATTTAAATTAGTGGAAACAGTGCTTCTTGAATTAACTGATTAACCTAACTTCTTGGAATGATACTGCTTGATAACTTTTCCATTCAGTTGATTGGGTCACCACATGTAAACTTCTAGAACTCCAAACCACCCTAAACAAGACTTATTACCACTTAATAGCTTGCTATAGAACACCTCCTATGTCATCTTTTGAGCATAATAGCTATCTTAACACATTAGTTGAAATTTCATTTAAACACAAGATCTTTCTACTCGGGGACTTCAACTAACTATCAATAAACTGGCTGACCTACACTGCCAATGGGTAGCACTTTCTTCACATTATAAATGCTAATGGTCTTTCACAAATAGTTTACCATCCTTCTACAGACCCCAGTATCCTTGACCTAGTCCTCACAAATATGTCCGCTTCTGGACATCTCTGTATGTATCATCATGTCTTGTTAAGTCAGACAATAATTTAGTAACATGTTCCTTTAAAACTGTTGGTACTTCCCTTGTAAATAGCTCTGTATTTAGGGTCTTCTCAAAGGCAAACCTTCTTCAGTAACTTAATGACTTAAATTAATTCTGCTGTAATCCTGGTCTGAAGGATCCTATTGTTAAAGTTGCTACCAATGCCACTGACTTCTACTTCCACTTAAACAGTTGTATTAGTAAGGCAGTATCTATCTGAAAAAAATATATAATGGGAAGTTTAAAAACAAACTCCTGTGGTGGAATCCCCATATAAATATGTTATATAACAAGAGAAAGAAACTGCTTAATACTTATGAGAAGTCTCATTCTACCTACCTTAAGAGCACACATAAGCAAAATGACAAAGTGTTTAAGGGGACCATTAGAAAGCTCAAAGCTGAGTATGAACTTAAAATAGCTACTAAATCCAAAAATAACTATAATTATTTCTTTAACTATGTCAGGAAGTTAAGAACTAACACCCAACAGCATTCAGAGCTTGTCCATAATAACAATGCACTCTGCCCTGAAAGAAATATCTAATATTGTAGCTAACACATTTATTGCAAATGTTACCCCACCCACTGATATAGCTATCCCACAGGTTCCACAATCTCAGCCATCCCCTTTAATTACTATGGAACAAGTTCTTTTAGCCCTTTCAAAAACTAAGACTACTTCATTCATGGGCCCTGACAACATTCCAGGTTGCCTGATTATTGGTGTCAAATGTGGCTTTTCTGAACCCTACTTCAACTCTTTAATTTAAGTCTCTCCACTAGTGCCATTCCTGAAGCCTGAAAACAGCTATTGTAATGCCATTATATAAGGGTGGACCAACCACTGATCATAGTATCTATAGGCCCATTAGTCTCACTAGACTCATATATAAAGCTTTGGCGCACATTGTCTCAGACTTCATTAATATGAACATTGAAAATCTCTCAACACTGGACCTTCATCAATCTGACTTTATCAAAGGAAGGTCCTGCTTGTTTAACCTCCTTAATTTCTTTGAAAAAATAACTGAAGCAGTTGATAGTGGTTATGCAGTTCATACGGCATATCTAGACCTGGCCAAGACCTTTGACACTGTTCCCCATGCAGGCATTATTGACAGACATGTAAATCTGAATATAAATCCTTATGTTGTGGAATGGATAGCCAACTGATTGTCTGACAGAACCCATGTGATTACAGTAGTAGGTCCCACGTCTGAAAGGAAAACAGTTGCCAGTAGTATACCGCAGGGCTCAGTACTGGGCCCTTTCCTATTTGACATATATTTCTTAGACCTTCAGGCATTGCTGGCCTGTGGTTAACTAAGTATGCAGATGGCTGTAAATTAGGTGTTGCTATTTGATCTTCATCTGGCTGACAATTGCTCCAAAACATCTTACCCATGTTAATAATTGGTGCAAGGACAATGGCCTCAAATTAAATGTAAAAAATGTAGCATAGCTCATTTAGATAAACTAAACAGTTTCACTTACCATATAGGAGATGTACCCCTCCAATCAGACACTGCTGTAAGGAATCTGGGTACTTTTGTTGAAAATTCCTTATCATTTGACCATCATATCTCCACAGTAGTTCAGAAAGCCTTTTATCTGTCCCACCTGTTTTCAAAGGCACCTCCACTATATCCAAAGAAGTCTTAATTTCTCTTTGCATATCTTATCAGACCCATTATTGAATATAATGCACCTTTTGGTATGTGTTTATCTAAACATATCATATAACCTGAGAGTCCTCAGAGATTCATAACTAAAAAGATCAGTGGCCTTGAAAATCTTAGTTATCAGGACAGAATCTTCCATGGAGATCTACTCTAGTCTTTCATGCCATGAAAGATCTAACTATTTGATCTCCTATTCCTTCACAGAACTAATGGTGCTTCAAATAATTGGTTAAAGGAACTAAACCTTCATCAGCAGATAAATAATACATAGGTTCATAGGTTCATAGGTAGGTAGTAGGCTATTGGCCCTAGGGCCTATATAAGCCTAGCCAAAAAGGTATCCTGGATTTCGCCACCCAAGAAAATTATTTTCTCATGCCCCTGTCAAGTAGAGCCACTGAAATTATCCCAGAGGTGAATTTCCAATTTCCCATCCAATCATCAAGATTTTTCTTGAAGAGTGCTAGTGAGGAGCTCTGTTTGATGTAGAGAGGTAGTCTGTTCCAGAGTATGGGAAGTCTCTGGGACAGGGATCTATTCCTCCAGCATGTTCTGTTTATTGTGGTGACAAGGTTTAGGTCCCTAGAGCGTGTAGCTTGGAGGGATTGAGATTTCTTTAAGTGGAGCATGTCCAACAGCTCTGGGTTTGACATAGCTTTGTATGTTAGGCAGAGATCGCCTCTGAGCAGGCAATATGCGATGGAGTAAAGCTGGAGTTTTTTGAGACGGTCTGCGTAGGACATCTGTTTGAGGCCTGTAATCCTCTTTGTGAGGTATTTCTGCGGCCTTTCCAGTTGTTGTAGATGTCTTGTGAGGTACATACCAAAAGGGGAGTTGTACTCTATAATGAGTCTAATGAGTGATGAGTATAGGGGAACAATGACCTCTTTTTTTCTGGATGAGAAACCTTTTGTGATGAGATGTGCCATGTTGAAGGATTTCCTGACCACTGTGGCAATGTGATTATCAAAGGAGTGACTACTGTCCACCTGTGTTCCAAGGTCTCTTATCACACTTTCAGTGTTAAGTAGACTACTGCCTATGTGGTAGTTCATGTGTACAGAGTTTTTACCAAAGGGGGTGACAATGCACTTTTTGGCATTGAGCTTGAGGCCATGGCTTTGACACCAGGCATCTGTCTCAGTGAGACCCTTTTGTAGGATGTCCACATCATTAGGAGTTTCGATTATGGCTCCTAGTTTGCAGTCATCTGCAAACTTGGTTAGCCAAAGACCTTCTGTGTTAGCCTATACTTCAGAGAAGTAGATATCAAACAGGAGAGGACTCATGACTGAACCCTGTGGTACTCCACTTGTCACTGGTCTAAAGTCGGATTTGGAGTCTGCTACTTTCACAGTGTGGGTTATGTCAGTAATCCAGGTGGCAACCCATCTTGTTACATAGGGATTTATACCTAGTTTAGTGAGTTTATCTATAATTCCAGAGTGGGGCATGGTGTCGAAAGCCTTGACAAGATCTAGATAGGCTGTGTGAACCACCTTACCCTCAACTATGACTTTGGTGACTGCTTCAAAGAAGTCTATCAGGTTTAGGAGGCATGATCTGCCTTTTACAAACCCAAATTGGGTGGGGTCCAGAGTTTGGAGATTACCAATGTCTTTGTTTATGAGTTCCATGACCTTCCAAAATACGATAACAGCTTCAAAAGTCAAGGCAACACACTAAACCTTGGAGGAAAACTCCTTTTATTCCACCGACTAAGCGCTTTCACCATAAAATGGCTTCTTCAGAGTCAGTGTATTACAAACATCTTACACAATATATAGTCAGTTAATAATCTCATCAAACTGTTCAATTACTTAATTAAACAATTAAACATTTAAAACAACAAAGTTCAAGAATACTTTGTAAAGTTCTTTCAACAATTCATTCTAACCTGTCATTATAAAGATATGTACATATATATAATGCTAATATTTATATATACATTATATAATTCTATTAACAAAATTAAAATTAAAAATATATAAAAATAATAACTTAATAACCTTATAAATTTGTAATCAAATTTGTTTTTGTTTTTTGTTGTTATTAATTTATATAATGCATTGATTAGGTGTAATACATACACAGTTATTAACATCCCTATGTATTAAATAATGCTAGCCTTGTATTTCAAGACAGGTTTTATCGAAATGTATTCATTTATTCCAGGGTACCTAGTGGCATTTAGTCTAAATTGCCACATCGTTTCCAATAATGCTACCCTGTTTCCCACATCACCCTCATAATCCAACATTACCCTATCAATAACAAAAAATACAAATTTCTTGAATTCCTTACAATTAATACTATGCATATAGAGTGCATTGTGGGAATCCTTGTTCTTTATAGCTCTAACGTGTTCCATCATCCTATCTAAGTAACCCACTGGTGGTCATACCTATGTAGAATGCCTCACAGGTAGCATAGACTGCATATACTACATTCTTGGTGTTACAGTTGCATTTCCCGGGCAGGTAGAATACCCCCACCCTTGGATGCTTATGTTAGAGCCTTCTGCAATATACCTACAGCTCCTACAGTGACCACACTTGGACATTCTTGATGTCTTAATTTTGTCCTCCTTTCTAAAATCCCTTTCAAGTTGTTCCCCTTGCTGTAAACAATCCTAGGTTGAATACCTAAAATACCCTTGATGGCATCACTTAAACAAAGTCCCACATCCCTCGCAATGACTTCACTATTTCCTCACTTTTCTCATTATATTGCAACACAAAACATGCTCCGAGTTTTTCTGTTCCCTGTCCGTCTTGGTTAGTATCTAAGATACCATCCATTCTTAAAATAGGTGAGTAAACAGAACCTCTCTGTTTGTAAACCTCCTTCTTTAATCTCAACAGCAACTCCAAAGGGTAACCCCTGTCAATAAACATGCCAATCAATTTGAACATCTCCTGTTGAAATGTGAAGTCCTCACTAACTAACCTGGACAACCGAACCATCTGTCCCTTTGCCACCTTTTCTCTGATGGAATGGGTGGCAACTCTTGAAGTGTAAGAGGGAATTGGAGTAACTATCCTTCCTGTGTATGGAACTAGTCAAACCCCCTTCCCCCTTTTTCAAAGCAATGTCCAGGTAGTTAATGCTGTCCTTGTTCCACTGAAAGGTGAATTTCAAAAAACTAGTTGTTTGGTTCAAATATTCAATGAACTCAATTGCCTGCAACTCATCACCCTTCCATATGATTAGCAAATCGTCCAAGAACCTATTGTATAAAATAATGTGCTCCATGAACCTAGTTGGAAAAACAAGCGTTCTCTCCCACGTCCAGAGTACCATGTTAGCAAAGACAGGGGCACACCTAGCACCCATAGCTACTCCTGAGCGCTGTTGAAACATCTCCCCCTCAAATTTCAAGAAATTGTTCAACAGAACAATTTCCATAAGTTCACAAATAACATTGATTCGGTCCTTGTCCACTTTACTACTAACCAATAAACTCTCTCGGAACATTTCCAATCCCTCCCTATGGGGTATAGTGGAAAACAAGTTAACCACATCAACCGTTAAAAAACTATACTCCGAATACCCTACCTTGATGTTTCTCAACCTTTCAAGACAATGCCACGAATCTCTAATCACATGAGGTGCCTCGTCCAATACCTTTTTGCACATAAAGTCCACAAAGGATGCCAAGGGTTCAGTCTTAGAACCCTTGGCTGCTACAATCGGTCTAAACTGTAAGTTAGACAAACCCTTGTGGACCTTGGGAATCCCAAAGATGTTAGGTAGGGCTGCATTCTTGACCATCAAATAGTCATACTCGCTTTCTGAAATGGCACCTTGAAAGAGAGCATCACTTAAGAATAACTCAATTCTTCTATAAGCGATGTTGATTTCATTCCTCGAAACCCTCTTGTATGTTTCCTTGTTCTCCAAGATGGACATCATACTTCCAATGTAGTCAACCCTGTCCATCAAGACCATTCCACCCCCTTTGTCAGGTTTCATACACCTAACCCCTCCGGTTTTCTGAAGTTCTTTTAATAGGGCCCTCTCTTGTACCCCTAAGTTGTCAACTGGTAACTGTTTCATTCTACAAACTCTCCTGAACTCAAAGTCCAGGAGCCTTTCAAGGGCCAACACTTCACCACAGGGTGGGGGTATAAACGTACTACGCCTGGAAAGAGTTTTACCATTGATGTCAATGTTGTTGTTATCCCCCATATGGTTCTCGTGGAAATAAATTTCTAAATTAAGTTTTCTTGTAAATAATCTCAAATTCACTAATAATTGTGCTGTATCTAATTTGAAATTTGGTACAAAGTTAGTACCTTTTGTAAACAATTCAAAGTAAGTATCATCAACAGTCTTGTCAGTGTAATTGTAAATAAAGTAGTCACTCTTCTGCAATACTTGACATACCAACTTAGATGCACTATTGTCAGCATTACCATAAAGCAATTCTGTGCTAGATAGTATAGGCACATCGTTCACTAACTCTATCCCTTCTTCACAGTTGACGTCTGTGATTTCATCCACAATCACTTCCCCCAACTCATTGTTGTATGCCATAACCACACCTTCCTTCACTATATCAATCTCAGTTACCGTTAGCACCTGTCCATCAATTTGTTTGTCTTGCGTAAATAAGTCCACGTCCTCATTCACATCTTCCATATCACTCTCTTGTCCCACACAGAATTGTGTTTCCTCACTCAAAGAGCCCCCTACAACACCACCAGTCACCTCCCCCACAAATACAACATGACCCCCTTCACCAAGTCTAACAAGGTCCTCGCCAGGGCCATAATCAACTAAAAAAGCTCGTAATTTTCTTCCCTCCCCCACCCCCTGCGGGGTGTGTCCACAAATGTTGTTTTCTGTTTCTTGTTTTGTAACCTCTTGGACCGACGCGGCCCCAGTGGTGATCCCAAAAAATCAACCTCATCAAGAATTACTTCATCCCTCTCACTGTTTAAAACCCTTGATGTGTCAGTAACTTGGTCTAAATCACAATCATTGTCGTCAATGACCCCTTGATTCCCTACGTTCTCTTTGTAGGCATAATGGAAGTGAGAACTACCCCTATAAGTAGATTTACCCGGTGGATAAGCTGTATTATGGCCATAATCCATGGTGTCCCTAGCCAATTTCTTTGCCTTAATCGCCATGCTTTTTTCTACAAAGGTACCTAACTTCTTACAAACATTTTTAAACCGGGTTTCATACTGAAAAAATAACAAATCAGTGTTAATGCTATTGTACAACTGTAAAATATTTTCCTTAATGACAAGTAGTTTTCTGTTGTTACTCTTGATAATAATGTCCAATAAGTCAAGTCCCGTTCTGTCACACAGAGCAATAAGTTCAGCATATTCATCAGTCCCAACATCTATCCCCATAGGGAGCTTCCAAAATCTAAGCCCCTTAGGGACTTGTTTCAATTCTTTAGATCGTAAAAGAAAAAGATTGTCAAGCTGTATTGCTTTGTATCTAGTACAAAGCTTCTCGTACCTGTTAATCTGTTCACTAAGGTTTAGAACACTTCCACGCTCCGCCTTAGTGAACAGATTAACAGGTACGAGAAGCTTTGTACTAGATACAAAGCAATACAGCTTGACAATCTTTTTCTTTTACGATCTAAAGAATTGAAACAAGTCCCTAAGGGGCTTAGATTTTGGAAGCTCCCTATGGGGATAGATGTTGGGACTGATGAATATGCTGAACTTATTGCTCTGTGTGACAGAACGGGACTTGACTTATTGGACATTATTATCAAGAGTAACAACAGAAAACTACTTGTCATTAAGGAAAATATTTTACAGTTGTACAATAGCATTAACACTGATTTGTTATTTTTTCAGTATGAAACCCGGTTTAAAAATGTTTGTAAGAAGTTAGGTACCTTTGTAGAAAAAAGCATGGCGATTAAGGCAAAGAAATTGGCTAGGGACACCATGGATTATGGCCATAATACAGCTTATCCACCGGGTAAATCTACTTATAGGGGTAGTTCTCACTTCCATTATGCCTACAAAGAGAACGTAGGGAATCAAGGGGTCATTGACGACAATGATTGTGATTTAGACCAAGTTACTGACACATCAAGGGTTTTAAACAGTGAGAGGGATGAAGTAATTCTTGATGAGGTTGATTTTTTGGGATCACCACTGGGGCCGCGTCGGTCCAAGAGGTTACAAAACAAGAAACAGAAAACAACATTTGTGGACACACCCCGCAGGGGGTGGGGGAGGGAAGAAAATTACGAGCTTTTTTAGTTGATTATGGCCCTGGCGAGGACCTTGTTAGACTTGGTGAAGGGGGTCATGTTGTATTTGTGGGGAGGTGACTGGTGGTGTTGTAGGGGGCTCTTTGAGTGAGGAAACAATTCTGTGTGGGACAAGAGAGTGATATGGAAGATGTGAATGAGGACGTGGACTTATTTACGCAAGACAAACAAATTGATGGACAGGTGCTAACGGTAACTGAGATTGATATAGTGAAGGAAGGTGTGGTTATGGCATACAACAATGAGTTGGGGGAAGTGATTGTGGATGAAATCACAGACGTCAACTGTGAAGAAGGGATAGAGTTAGTGAACGATGTGCCTATACTATCTAGCACAGAATTGCTTTATGGTAATGCTGACAATAGTGCATCTAAGTTGGTATGTCAAGTATTGCAGAAGAGTGACTACTTTATTTACAATTACACTGACAAGACTGTTGATGATACTTACTTTGAATTGTTTACAAAGGTACTAACTTTGTACCAAATTTCAAATTAGATACAGCACAATTATTAGTGAATTTGAGATTATTTACAAGAAAACTTAATTTAGAAATTTATTTCCACGAGAACCATATGGGGGATAACAACAACATTGACATCAATGGTAAAACTCTTTCCAGGCGTAATGCGCTTATACCCCCACCCTGTGGTGAAGTGTTGGCCCTTGAAAGGCTCCTGGACTTTGAGTTCAGGAGAGTTTGTAGAATGAAACAGTTACCAGTTGACAACTTAGGGGTACAAGAGAGGGCCCTATTAAAAGAACTTCAGAAACGGAGGGGTTAGGTGTATGAAACCTGACAAAGGGGGTGGAATGGTCTTGATGGACAGGGTTGACTACATTGGAAGTATGATGTCCATCTTGGAGAACAAGGAAACATACAAGAGGGTTTCGAGGAATGAAATCAACATCGCTTATAGAAGAATTGAGTTATTCTTAAGTGATGCTCTCTTTCAAGGTGCCATTTCAGAAAGCAGTATGACTATTTGATGGTCAAGAATGCAGCCCTACCTAACATCTTTGGGATTCCCAAGGTCCACAAGGGTTTGTCTAACTTACAGTTTAGACCGATTAGCAGCCAAGGGTTCTAAGACTGAACCCTTGGCATCCTTTGTGGACTTTATGTGCAAAAAGGTATTGGACGAGGCACCTCATGTGATTAGAGATTCGTGGCATTGTCTTGAAAGGTTGAGAAACAGCAAGGTAGGGTATTCGGAGTATAGTTTTTTAACGGTTGATGTGGTTAACTTGTTTTTCACTATACCCCATGGAGGGATTGGAAATGTTCCGAGAGTTTATTGGTTAGTAGTAAAGTGGACAAGGACGAATCAATGTTATTTAGAACTTATGGAAATTGTTCTGTTGAACAATTTCTTGAAATTTGAGGGGAGATGTTTCAACAGCCAGGAGTAGCTATGGGTGCTAGGTGTGCCCTGTCTTGCTAACATGGTACTCTGGACGGGAGAGAACGCTTGTTTTTCCAACTAGGTTCATGGAGCACATTATTTTATACAATAGGTTCTTGGACGATTTGCTAATCATATGGAAGGGTGATGAGTTGCAGGCAATTGAGTTCATTGAATATTTGAACCAAACAACTAGTTTTTTGAAATTCACCTTTCAGTGGAACAAGGACAGCATTAACTACCTGGACATTGCTTTGAAAAAGGGGGAAGGGGGTTTGACTAGTTCCATACACAGGAAGGATAGTTACTCCAATTCCCTCTTACACTTCAAGAGTTGCCACCCATTCCATCAGAGAAAAGGGGTGGCAAAGGGACAGATGGTTCGGTTGTCCAGGTTAGTTAGTGAGGACTTCACATTTCAACAGGAGATGTTCAAATTGATTGGCATGTTTATTGACAGGGGTTACCCTTTGGAGTTGCTGTTGAGATTAAAGAAGGAGGTTTACAAACAGAGAGGTTCTGTTTACTCACCTATTTTAAGAATGGATGGTATCTTAGATACTAACCAAGACGGACAGGGAACAGAAAAACTCGGAGCATGTTTTGTGTTGCAATATAATGAGAAAAGTGAGGAAATAGTGAAGTCATTGCGAGGGATGTGGGACTTTTGTTTAAGTGATGCCATCAAGGGTATTTTAGGTATTCAACCTAGGATTGTTTACAGCAAGGGGAACAACTTGAAAGGGATTTTAGAAAGGGAGGACAAAATTAAGACATCAAGAATGTCCAAGTGTGGTCACTGTAGGAGCTGTAGGTATATTGCAGAAGGCTCTAACATAAGCATCCAAGGGTGGGGGTATTCGTTACCTTGCCCGGGGAAATGCAACTGTAACACCAAGAATGTAGTATATGCGAGTCTATGCGTTACCTGTGAGGCATTCTACATAGGTATGACCACCCGTAGGTTTTAGATAGGATGATGGAACACGTTAGAGCTATAAAGAACAAGGATTCCCACAATGCACTCTATATGCATAGTATTAATTGTAAGGAATTCAAGAAATTTGTATTTTTTGTTATTGATAGGGTAATGTTGGATTATGAGGGTGATGTGGGAAACAGGGTAGCATTATTGGAAACGATGTGGCAATTTAGACTAAATGCCACTAGGTACCCTGGAATAAATGAATACATTTCGATAAAACCTGTCTTGAAATACAAGGCTAGCATTATTTAATACATAGGGATGTTAATAACTGTGTATGTATTACACCTAATCAATGCATTATATAAATTAATAACAACAAAAAACAAAAACAAATTTGATTACAAATTTATAAGGTTATTAAGTTATTATTTTTATATATTTTTAATTTTAATTTTGTTAATAGAATTACATAATGTATATATAAATATTAGCATTATATATATGTACATATCTTTATAATGACAGGTTAGAATGAATTGTTGAAAGAACTTTACAAAGTATTCTTGAACTTTGTTGTTTTAAATGTTTAATTGTTTAATTAAGTAATTGAACAGTTTGATGAGATTATTAACTGACTATATATTGTGTAAGATGTTTGTAATACACTGACTCTGAAGAAGCCATTTTATGGTGAAAGCGCTTAGTCGGTGGAATAAAAGGAGTTTTCCTCCAAGGTTTAGTGTGTTGCCTTGACTTTTGAAGCTGTTATCGTATTTTGGAAGTATTCTTTGTTGGTTGCCCTACGTGTTGGGACATTTTATTCATTTGTAGTTCCATGACCTTGCAGACCAGGCTCATCAGGCTAATGGGGCGGTAGTTCCCAGGGTCTTTCATGGCTCCTCTTTGTGGAGTGGGATAACCATTGCAGTGTGCCATTTAATGGGCACAAAGCCTGAGGTGAGGCTATGATTGAACATGGTACTTAGGTGGGGTGCCAGTTCATTCTGTAGTTCATGTAGAATGCAGCCTGGGATGTTGTCAGGTCCCATGGATGCTGTGTTCTTGGCTTTGGATAGTGAGGTTTTTACCTGTGCAGCCGTGATTACAGGAACTCTGCATTCTTCCGGTATAAAGATGGGCCCTTTAGGGGGTGAGAGGGTAGTAAAGTTAGCACTCAACCTATCTGCCAGGATGTTGGCAATATCATTTGGTTTTGTATATTTAGTGCCTGGTCCATATAAGATCACCAAATGCTTAAAAAAGCGAACAGTGATTAATCAATCCTATGCAAGTGAAAACTTAAAATTTTGAACTGTCAGAACAGCAATTTCTTTCCTAGGAAAAAAAAATCGCTGTTCCAAAAAAAAAAAAAAAAAACATTTTAAACATTACATTAAGTGGGGGGCTTCACCCTCCACACCCCCCTACTTAAATATACCAACTCCAAGACTGCACTACAATGCCGAAAATGACAAAGAATTCGCTTAAAAGCCGCTTCGATATTTTGCCATTTCGGGCTTTTGAGTTTGACCAAGACGCATTCGAAAGAATGCATCTTCGGTCTTCTAATAGGGAATCTTTAGTGCCATTGTGCTGTAACTCATAGCAGATCTGAGTGTTGCCATTGAGATTCTTGACATAGCTATAGAATGCTTTGTGGTTGTCTTTAGAATCAGTGGCGATTTTGTTTCATTACTAGCTTTGGAGGATTTTATGAGGGATCTCAGCTTCTTACTGAGGCTGACCAGGGAGTTCCTCCAATCATGGGATTTTACTCTTTTTTGCAACAGTTTCTTTCTTCTGTTGTATAGTTTGTTTATGGCAGAAGACCACCAGATTGGCTTCCTTTTTTGGAGGATAGCATCTTGGTTCTGTTAGGGATAGCATGATCCATGCACTCGTGTAAGTGCTCATAAAGTGTATTTGTGTAGGATTCAGTAGTCGTACCTCTATTGTCCATCTGCATGGGTGTCATGAAGTTTGCCACTTCTGTCTTAAGAAGCGTGAAGTTGGCTTTGGAGAAATTTTTTACGGTTGTTTCCCTAATGGGGGGTGGGGGCGGGATGTGAATGTCTAGGGTGATCAGCTTGTGGTCAGATCTGACCAACGAGGAATTGACCTCTGGTGTGGAACACCAGTCACCCATGTTGGTAATGACCAGATCTGCTGCCCCTGGTGGGGGTGTGTGAATAAGTTGATCCGAGGCGTTGAAATTTATGAATTCCAGAAAATGTTGAGCAAAAGAGTTGGTTCCTAAATAGTTTTTCCAGTTAATGGTTGGGTAGTTAAAATTGCCCATTATTAGGGTGTTGGGTTATACCCTAATATTTTCCAGTGTATCAAGAAATGAGGAGTGGGAATCCTGGGGCTTGGTGGGGGATCTGTAGCAAATTACAATTTGGATTGCGGTCTTGCCCAGTGATAGTTGCACTTGGATAATCTCAGATGCATTATGCTGAGCAAGTAGCATGGTGGTGTGGATATCCTTAATGAATATGGACATGCCTTTGACTTTAGTGTTTCGGTCCAGGTTAGGTGACTGAAAGGTGTGGTATGCATTATGCTGAGCAAGTAGCATGGTGGTGTGGATATCCTTAATGAATATGGACATGCCTTTGACTTTAGTGTTTCGGTCCAGGTTAGGTGACTGAAAGGTGTGGTATGAATTATAGCCTGGTAATGCAGGGATGCTCTCTGGAGCCTTGAACTAGGTCTCTGTCTCTGCACAGATGTCGATGTTCTCCATTTTAATGAGTGCCTTGAGTGAATGCATTTTGAGGTTTAGACTTCTAGCAATGAGTAGCATTACCCTCAGATTTTGCTTGCTTGTACCTCTTATGGTGGTGAATTTGTCATTTGAACCTTGCATAAAAAAGGCACTATAGGGGTGGCAAGAGCCTTAGCCAGTATCTAGAATCCCAAGGGCTACAGGTGCAGGCCATCTCTGGAAAAGCATTGTGGTCTGTCAATCATGTCATCCCAGGCAGACAGATACTGGATCCCCTTAGAATGACACCAGAAGTTTAGCTAATTGTTGAAGTCAATCATTTTGTCCTTGTACTGTGGTATCATTCTGGGTGATGGCAGGATGCTACTCAGAGCTAGGGTCATACTTGCCTGGGCTACAAGATCAGAGAGATCCTCCATGTCTCTTTTCATGTAGTCCAGAGAGGTACGTCTCAGGTCATTCACACCAACATGGACAATGACAGAGTCATATTTGTACATGTTGTGGAGTGACCTGAGTGCGTTATGTGACGGAACCTGGCACCCGACAGGCAGCTGACAGTAACTTTCTTCTTGTTTAGCCTGGTGAGTGGAACATCAGTGTGCCTGAATATAGAGTCACCTATGACTAGAGTGTTGGGTATGTTGTTATGCCTTATGAGCTGTGGTTGAGTAGCACACTGTGTTTGTGGGCTATGTGTCATTTGGGTTGTGTTGGGGGGGTGGAGGTTGCTTGTGTTTCTGCTTTGGAAGTCTCTGTTGCTTAAGCAGATTATTATTGAGAGCATCCGTTAATGTAGGTGTGTGTTTTGTGTTGCTGTGTGTGTGTTTTGGTGGTGTAGGTTTTGAGGGACTATGTGATGAGTGTGGTGTGGTGCAAGTGTTTACCTTCTCCTCTTGACTGCCTAGTCCAGTCTTGGATGAAGAGAGCTTTGCTTCCAGTTTGGCTATATAAGTGCATCTCTCACAGGTTGTAGTGCTGGGTGGTAGGAGGAGATGGTTGTCTGTGTACATGAGGCAATTGCTACATTGCCCCAAGATGCCCAAATTCATCAGGTAGACAGGAAAAAACACTGGGAGCTGACCCTTAGACATGCCTGGATAGGTGCTTATTTATTAAGTACTAAAAACTGTTTTCCTCTAGACAAGTGAGGAAAGTTGAGTACTGTAGTAATTTGTAATTTAGTGCTTACAATGAGTTCTGAACAAGTGCTGAGCTCAAACAGATTTGAGTGCTAAAACTAAAAAACTGGCTAGTTCTAAGGGAACATTTGAAGAGCAGACTTTATGGCGCCAGGAATAGTTTAACCCTAGCTAAGCAGCGATGCATAAAGTGTATTTTTTTTTTAATATAACAGCAGCAAATGAGCAAACTGAGTTAAACAAATTAACCAATTAACCAATAAAAAGCTAAAAACTGAGCCCCGTTCCAGCAGTCTTCGATCAGACAAGTTCTAACTGCACACTCCTGCCGCTAGGGTATAGGGGAACCTTCTCCAAAAAAGATGGTCTGGATTAGTGCTCAAGTTATACAAACAAAGCTAGCTTCAGCAGGTCTGAATTTAGTCTATGCTACAGCAAACAAGGCGTACCAATTTCAGAAAGAAACAGTTCAAATAAGCAGGCACAATAAACCTTTAACCAAAAACTCCCAGCTCAGAAGGGCAGAATCTACCCTCTCCTCCCACAAGAGTGCAGACCACACCTTCTTAATGTAAAATAACTGGCCCGGAGCCCAAGTGCCTAAACCAAAACTAGTACACTTTTAGAATAACAGACACTAAGCCTTCAATCAGCAACTCCCAACTTAGAAGGATGTAAGCTACCTGTCCTGCCACAACAGTGCAGACCACAAACCTTCTTAATGTAAAGCAACTGGTCTGAGGCCCAAGTGCTTCATCCAAATGCTTAGAATAACAGTTACAATTTAATCAGGCTACTATCAAGCAGTAATAAATGCAGCAGAATAAATGCAATAAAGTAGGAAGAAACACAAATACAGTAAAAGCAGATGAATAAAGTTAAATTTTTTTTATATAACAATAGAAAATGAGCAAACTGATTTAAACCAATTACCCAATTAACCAGTAAAAAAGCTCAAAACTGACCTCTGTTCCAGCAGTCTTCAATCAGACAAGTTCTACCCACACATTCCTGGCATTAGGGTGCAGAGGAACCTTCTCCAAAAAAGATGGTCTGGATTAGTCATCATCATCTTTCGGCTTTTCCCGTTAGGTGTTGCCACAGCGGATCATCTCTTTCCATTTCTTCCTATCCTCTGCATCTTGCTGTGTCACACCAACCGCCTGCATGTCCTCTCTCACCAATCCATAAACTTTATCTTAGGCCTTCCTCTTTTCCTCTTACCTGGCAGCTCCATCCTTAGCATCTTTTTCCCAATATACCCATCATCCCTCCTCAGCACATGTCCAAACCAATGCAATCCTGTCTCTCTTGCTTTGTCTCCAAACTGTCCAACATGAGCTGACCCTCTAATATACTGATTCCTAATCCTATCCATCATAGTCACACCGAGTGCAAATCTTAACATCTTTAACTCTGCCACATCCAGCTCTGACTTCTGCCTTTTTGTCAATGCCACTGTCTCCAACCCATATAACATAGCTGGTCTCACTACCCTCTTGTAGGCCTTCCCTTTCACTCTTACTGGTACCCGTCTTTCACAAATCACTCCTGACACTCTTCTCCACCCATTCCACCCTGTCTGTACTCTCTTCTTCACCTCTCTTCCACATTCACCATTACTCTCAACTGTTGATCCCAGGTACTTAAACTCGTCCACCTTTACCAACTCTACTCCCTGCATCCTCACCATTCCTCTACCCTCCCTCTCATTTACACACATATATTCTGTCTTAGCCCTGCTGACCTTCATTCCTCTTTAGTGCTCAATTAGTTTATTAATTAGCTGGATTAGTGCTCAAGTTATACAAACAAAGCTAGATTCAGCAGGTCTGACTTTAGTCTATGCTACAGCAAACAAGGAGCACCAGTTTCAGAAAGAAACAGTTCAAATAAGCAGGCACAATAATCCTTTAACCAGAAATTTCCAGCTCAGAAGGGCAAAATCTAGCCACTCCTCCCACAAGAGTGCAGACCACAAACCTTCTTAATGTACAATAACTGGCCTGAAGCCGAAGTCCTTAAACCAGAACATATACACTTTTGGAATAACAGACACTGAGCCTTCAATCAGCAATTCCAAACTTAGAAGGATGTAAGCTACCTGTCCTATTCATCTAAAATCCTCTCTTATCTTAAGAAGATTTTTTTTTTATTTTACAAAAGTTACACATATTATTATTAAAGTCATACCAGAGTGCTTACTGAATCCTGTTCTGTGTTTTTGTAAGGCATCATATAAATAATAATCACAAGTGGTGCTGCGGTAGCATTGTCGCCTCACAGTAAGACGCTGTCCGGTTCAATTCTCAGCTAGAGCATCTTCTGCGAGGAGACATGCGTGAATGGGCGTACCTTTGTTGAAGGTTGTGCATCAGGCCTGGCAAGCCGGTACTTAAAAATCAACTGCCAATCATTAGCGGACCGGAGTTCTGCTGTGGCGACCCCTAACCGGGAAAAGCAGAAAGTCACAAACAAACAAGTACAAAACTGCAGTGTTCTTTTAAAGTGTATTAAAAAGTATATACTACTTACCTTAAACAAATGCAGTGAAATTGGTATATTAGGTTGCTATAAACAAGACTGAGAGACATGTCAGTGTATAACTGCAGTAGTCTATCTTACACTGTTTTCTTGAAGGGTTATAAGGAATAGTTTGAGAGTATTGTACTTGAAAGAACTGCAGTGAAATCATTACATTACTTTCCCACAAATATAACAGATTTGTCAATATAAACTGCATTACTCTGTTTGTAAGTGATTAACTGTAATATTTATAAGTGATGTGTGTACTGCTCATCAGACACGAACGTATGAACAACACTTCCGAAAAACACATTAACTTTGCAGGTACTCACAAGTAATTCCTATATAAATTAATCTAAAGTAGTCACAGGTTCTTCACATATCCTTCTTCCCAAGTACACAAGCACTTCCCAAATGAGTACTCCCATTGTATGCATAAGCATCTCCCATGCAAAAGTTTTGCTTCAATAAAGATTTAAGTTATAATGTAAAATTGTTTTAAGAAATTAAATGGCACTTATGATGTGTGGACTTATCATATATTTTTTCTTTTGTTCCTCCCCCCTTTTTTCTCTCTGTTTTTTTTTTTTTTTTTTTTAAATTGTGCCTTCCTTTCTCCACTATTATTTTGCTTCTCTCCTACTTATTTTACTTTTTTTTTACAGATTCAAATCCCTCAGGAGTGACCCAGGCATGTACCTCCCAGGTTAGAAAACACTCACTCTCTGTCCATCCAGGGACATCCTTGTTGGGTCGGGGAGGAGACACCAGTGCCGCAGGCACTCTGGCATGTGGTAGCATGGAAAGCCTCACAGAACGGGGGCTTTGGAATGTGGTAGAGGCCGCACTGCAGCAGGAGGTGGACAGACAGATTCAGCTTGGGAAAGTGTCTCTTCAGTCTGTAGAGGACACACTGTCCCAGCTGGTGCTAACCACTGTATCACCCCAGGCCCTTACCTCCTCAACATCGGGGTCTTCCACTCCACCACCATCTGGCAGTGGAAGTGTTTGAGGCTCTGTGAACTGGGACTGCTGCACCATCTGTTCCTCAGCCCTTCTTCCCTTAACCACTGTCCATTACCCTCTTACCTATTACTCATCCACACTACCCTATCACAATGAAACACTTAAAAAATAAGGGGTCTATCCCCAACAAGAACAAGGGGCCCTTCCTCTCCCACCTTCTCCAGCACAAACCTTGATGTTTTCCTTTTGTGTTCCCCTCTTTGGTTGTCTCCCCTTATCTCCCCCTTTCTATTCTTTAATAAAACCATCAGGGTATCCACATAAGGATAACCCTGTATTTTTATCTGAACCAGTGCATTTACTTTTCAGTTAGTTTAGCATGAAAGGTTCCAGCTTTGTAGTTATATTATCTAAAGTGTGCACTGTCTCAGATAAATGCTACTTCTTCTCAAGAAAAAACAAAAATGACACTAATTTTAGTTAAAGGTAAGAGACTTTTAAGGCCAAGATTTCCTGAACTAAGAAAAAGATGTTTATAGCTGCATCTTAGAAAGCAAGGAAGAAGAAACTATAACATAAATGTATGTTTATGACAAGAAAAGCTATTGCATGTCAGCAAGCAATTACTTTAAAGACAGATGACATTGAGTTTAAAAACACATGACAAACGTGGTATACATATATGCCAACGCTGGAGACTAGAACAATTGCAACAACAACAACAACATATTAAATGGGACAAAATAGTGAGAAGCATTCTGATAATATGCATTAAGATTAACCATGGAGTGAGATGAGTTGTGATCATCATCTGCTTTATATATTTGTGTTGTGTGTGAATGCATGCCACTTCATAGTGGGTTCTGTATGTACTCTTCTATCCAGGACAATCACAAAGCTGCTCTCTCTGGCTAGGTCTGTAGGCTTGCATTAAATAAATCCTAGTCCATTGTCTCAGCTTGCTGGGAATGTACTCTGGTTTACCTCCTTCTAAGGGAATTAGCAGAAAAGGATAATCATTTTCTTTCAAGTTACTGGCATTGCTGTTGCCACCCTCAGCTTCTTAAGCCAGACTGAATCATTGTACTTTTTAGTCGCTCATTTAAAATGATGTCATTAAATGAACATTTTAAGTACAGCAAAACTCTCCCTATTAAGTATCCTTCCCATTATAGGCTTTATTTTCTAAACCAAACACGCCTTTTTATGTACTAAAGTGATCTCTGTGCCTTTTTAGTGTTTACAGTTCAATGAATTCTTGGTGTGCTTTGAGGCTCAATTAACAATCTGTTATGCTGATTTAGAAACCTGCAAAGAGTTCTGTAGTGTATGTACTTCAGGCTAGCAATCAACAGTTCTCTAGCTAACTACCTGCCAGTCTGCATAACAACCACCCACAATTCTGCATTGTCTTATAGCATGCTTTGTATTTCAGAATGGTCCTTAATGATGGCTTTCCAATGCCTTTCTATGCAACTTCTTCAGCATCCACATTAAAAGTATGCATAGAAAATTAGTCTGATATAATATGTTATCTGACTGCTGTAGAAAAAGACAAAAAGCAACTTCTAAAAAAAGTTACAGCACAGGAAAGCAATGTTTTATTTATGGCAATCCTTAGCAGTGAGCAGAAACTGTGTAAATGCATTTCTCCAAGTGTTTTAATATGCTAAAGCAATATGTTCTATGACATCTCAAATAATCTCATCCATTGTTAGTATTGCTGGTATCAGTACAATACATAATAAGTCATAAAACTGTTTGAAGTATAATTTAATACATGGTCAGATGATTCACACATACATGGCATTAGCAGATGCATGCTTTCCATTCATTTAACAATACTGATATGTAGGTGCGTATCCCAAGCTAATACTTGCTACTGATTTGTGCACATCTTTATGTATTTCATGTTGCAGTCAATTTGGTTCAGCATTCCACAAATGGAGAGGCCAGCCTCTGCAAGTCAGAAAATGCTGATTACTTAAGAGAAATGCTAGCTATTTATTACTAAATTTATGTCAGATTACCTTCAGAAGTATAACAATCAATAAATGCATGTACTTGACTGAAAATCAGTACTTAAATAATAATAATCTAAGCCAAATCGTGATTATTTGAAGTGTACTTGTGTGTGCGCGTGCTCGTGTGTGTGTGTGTGTGTGTGTGTGTGTGTGTGTGTGTGTGTGTGTGTGTGTGTGTGTGTGTATGTTTGTTTCTATTTTGCGTTAGGAGGATTGGACTGCCTCTGTTCAGTATAACATGTTTTTTTCAATGACATCTCTGTGGTTTGTAGGAAGCTCAATGTGACAAAGTCTGATAACCCACAATTCCTTAACTTATATGTAAACATAAATACATAATACATGTAGTATTTTTATTCAGGCATGTATGCTCCACTTTACTTAGGTGGCTTCATTTGTAGTACACTTTAAAACAGCATTGTGATCTGTTTATTCAAAATGGATCCCTGCTGCTAAAAAGTATGACATAGCCATTAAATAAGAAGGCATGAGCGTTCATCGGCAGCAACTTTGCAAAGTATTTCCAAAACTCTTCTGGAGGAGAAACGAGAGAAATGCAGAGACAGCATGAGGTGATTTGTGAATGCTGCAATGACTTACAAGAGGTAAAACCTGATAAATATTGCAACATCTTGCTGTTCCAGTCTTCAAGCTACTGTAGAAGGTAGCAGCTGTTATTACTGCTTCAGTAGCATCTTAAATGCAGAAAATTAACTTCTCTCGGAATGATGCTATAAAACTCTTCCATTAGCAAAACTGGAATACTGAATACCAGCTGTTGCATTTTAATGTAACTTTCAGGTATTTGACACTTGGTTCCTTATCATTCCATGTAGATGATGCTCATTTCTTGTAACATGCCATATGGCACTGAACATTCTTTAGTTTACATTGTTTTATATCATGGCTATGCTTGAAAACATCTGTGTATAAACTAGAATGTAGCCAGGTTTATCTCCATTCCTTACATGTAGCAGTTTGCTGTTTTCAGGCATGACATGGGTACTAAATATGACTGTAGTATTGATACGCTGGTCACTGTAACTCATTACGTTTCTTTTTTCTTTTGTTTTTTCATCACAGCTGTTGTTTCAATGATTGCCTGCTATATGACACCCTGTTTCAGTGACTGCATGTTATATGACACCCGGAATTCTCATACTCACTGAAATAACAGTTTCAAATAGAATGTATGTTGTATCAATCATACTGAAGGTAATTTATTATATTAACATGTTATAAAATTACTATTTGTTAGCAGAACACAGTAAAAACCCTCATATGTTGTAGTTCGGTCTGCCCGTTTAGAAAATACAGGTTAATACTTATATTTATGTTCTGCATGATTCTTAATGTTGCTGCAGTTTGAAAATAGTTTATTTTTTTCCTCTAAAAATTTATAGTCTGATAGGGCATGCTACTGTTTGTCATCCCTGAGACTTACCAGAAACAGATGTGGATATACCTAAAAAGGGTCTGATTTTCCCTGGGAAAGGCTCACAAGGAAGGTGAGGAAACGTTTTGTTGCTCACTGTACCTAATTGCCCCACCTTCTTTCCATACATGTCAATCTCTTAACAGAAAAAATCTGGACAAAGACCCCAAAAAAGGGACACATTTAAAATATTGTTCTTAGAAACTTGTTAAACTAAAAAGTTTTACATTAGTGTGCATTTTATGAAGGATATGAAGTCTGAAATTTTAATTTCAGTCATTATTTAGTGACTTTAATCCTCAATCATTTCCTAGGAAACCACTAATTTTATGTGGAACAGACCAAAATATGAGGCAAAAATCTGGACCTTCTGCAAACATCTGGACAGTTGAGAGGTATGCTGCCTACTTATGGCATTCATATTATTTTAGTCATCACAGTTTCAAGTCAATATGTCTTCCTTACCAGGTCATAGTGCACAAAGTTTTGCAGATATGTACTTCTAAACAACATCTTAAGCTGTCAACTGGCAGATTATGTTTCTCCACCACAAGGGGACGAAATCTAAATCAATGTGGCTGACTTTTTCTAAGTCACACTTCTTCAAGGAGTGGAGTCTTTCTCCTCTATACCACAACACATTACTGAAAGTAACTGCCCTATGAGTGCAGTACTTTGCTGGTGCAGTATGTGTCTGTATACTCCGTTTCATTCTTTCAGTTGCACCTCTTGTTTACTCAGCTTAGTTTTCTTCACCTCAGCTGCTGCTTCTAGTGAACGTTCTGGAAGATCATCTATCACCTGTCACTAAAAGGCCCAGTTGCTTGTCCTAACCCTTTAATTCTGTCATGTCAACTCCCAGTAAGCCTTAGACTGCAAATCCTCACTGATTTTATTTCCGAGCACAGCCTGTTTTTGATAGTATTCAAGAAGCTAGGGATCTGACCCAGTAATGGAGGGCTAGTATCTTCTACATATCACTATATAGCACTGCAAAAAGTTAAATAAACTACTCTACACAATAGTGCCCAGATCACTCAGATATGGATTACAAAAACATCATCCTAAAAATGTCTGACCAGACCTTATTAACCTGATATAAACCACTTAAGGACCTAAATTCTTCATACACTAAAGACATGCAGTATACAGATCACAAGACTGATAATGAAACCTTCAGCCTTTTTTAGTTGTAAACTGGAATAATCCTCCTTGTAAAGTACAAAACATTGCATTCCCAAGTTAAGCTCAAGTCTCCTTGTATGATATTCTGTTGTAAAGTTCTTTGTGTCCAGTAAGGAGAATCATACAGGCCTTTCTTTCTGTATTATCTGCTACCTCATTGTGAACATATAGTCAGCCATCTTTCTGTAGAGACACGTCTTGTTATTTGTATGTGTAATCACTGTATCATATGAGTACTGTTAACTATGGTTAACCCAGTACATATTGTTTCTCTTAGTATGTTCTATAATAATGGCATGAAATTCTAATTCTCTATTTTATCAGTGTGCTGTTTACATAATCTGTACATAAACAAAGTAAATGTCGACCATAAGCAAGTCCAGCTATACTGCTTTTATATCTCATAACCACAAATACACACACACACACACACACACACACACACACACACACACACACACACACACACACACACACATACAGGTAGATAGAAAAGATAGACAGATATAGATATAGATATAGATATAAAGAGGTTGCAGTTCATAAGAGCAAATGTTCGAAGTATTGAATATTCTTCATTCCTTGCTTTGTCAGCCTAAGATATTGAATTCTCTTAAATCCAGCTACTACTGTGTGTACAAAATCATGGTACAGAGTGGACAAGGAATTTGCCTTTTCTCCACTGTTGTGTGATCTCAGAGATGGTGTATGTAATTCTGAGAGACATGGAAGGTGAAGAGGCGCTTGCCATCTTGCATAAAATAGTGAGTTTATTCTTTTGTGCTTCTATCTTTTTACAGCAATCTTTTCTGTTCATTGTTTTGTTAGGTAATCATGTATGTACATAGCAATTTTACAATCATAGCAAATCTTAACTATACATTATGTATATACTTTGTTTCTGTCTGTTTATACTTATGCAGTGTTGTCTTATCAGACATTAATTTGTTTGCAAGTACACTGAAATTGTTACTTAAGTACTCAGGGTTTTCTTCCTGGGTCACATCTGAAAATAGCTTCCGCCCATCAAGGCTACCATGATCAACAAAACATAAACACGTATGAAAAATAGGTGTTTGTTGCTTCTTAAGCAATAACTGAAGTCTCAGAATTAGTACATTTAAATCAAAGCAGAGTTCGCTCTGTAGTCACTCATTTAGATTCTCATTGGAGGAGTTCAATATCCCAGTTATTTTAACTGCATCTGCTAACTGAAATAACCTACCATGAACTGACATACCCACTGCATCACAGGCTAAACAGTGGAGACCCCTGTTTGCATCTTTACCCTTTCTCCCTTTTTCATAACTTCATCTCGTGTTAATTCTATTGATCAATAGCTGTTGTGCAACTCCAGGGATAAGCTGAGGGAATAATTTGATTCTGTCAAAAGGCTTAGGCTCCATCCATTGGAAGTTACAGTGCCAACATCCTGGGCTCCATTGCAGTGAATGAGTATTCCATCACATGAAAGAGTGAGTGCATTCCAGAACAGAAATATTTTTGTCCACCACAGTTATGTAAGTATGACAAACCCATAAAGATCTTGCATTTTATTTGTTGCTTTTTTTGTAACACTCAATTTTTTTATAATGTCTTGATTTTTAAGCACAGTCCCTTCAAAAATGGCCTTCTGCCCAGAATAGCCAATTAGGTAGGCAAGAAGGAAACCAGAAATGCCACACAAATAATTGGACTTCTTGTTTATGGAGAGCATATGCATTCTGTTATACCTTTGGCAATTGTGTAATTTAGAAATACCAGGTTAACCTCTAAAGCCATGGCATAAAAAGTATCAGGATTTTAACATTTTAACTATTTATTTATTCAATGCGACTTACTGGAAGGTCCTTAAATATGCATTGTATACTCTAGTGACTGAAATTCATCTGGAGTTTAGATGAGTCACTCCCTTAATATCAATACTCCAGTGTGATACAAACTGTCACAGCTAATTTCATTCAGGGTGATTATTGTTATGTTAAGCTTCTACTAGATATAATTGGGTCTGGAGT
Source organism: Protopterus annectens (assembly GCF_019279795.1). Classification (NCBI taxonomy): domain Eukaryota; kingdom Metazoa; phylum Chordata; order Ceratodontiformes; family Protopteridae; genus Protopterus; species Protopterus annectens. The sequence goes on from NC_056743.1 coordinate 328,088,662, forward strand.
AAAAAAATCTATTGAAGCAAAAAACACTACTAAAATCTGAGGCTAGGGCTGGGCTTTAGGTACAGTAAGTACACCAGTTTACTGTTCAGTACTAATATATAAAATGCTTATAGGAGAGAGGAAATAAATAAAAGAAATTCATATGATTATGTAAGACATGGTGCACTGAGGTTCACAGATAGGATGTCAGCAGAACAAAGTATGCCATACATAGGAGAGAACAGGACTACGAAACAATGGAAGGGGTATCTGTCCATAAAACAACAATGGACAATCAAGAAAAGGCAAAAAGAGCCCTATGGGTCACTCACAGAAAAAGATACAAAACAACTTTTTTTTTCCAGAAGAGTCATTACTAACTCAATCCTCACAAAGTAGAAAACACAGAAACCAGAGAAGAAGATAGTGAAAGGAATCTTAAGAAGTACAGTTCAACATATCTCTCTCAACCTCATAGCTCAAGAAATCTGGATAAAACCAAAAATAATGGGGGACAAAGGCCCAAAATCAGGGACAGATTTTAAATATCACTATTACAATATTGTAAGGTTGATAGAATAACAAGTTTTGCATGATCATGCATTTTTCTGCAAGATATGAAGGCTGAAGCTCAAATATTTATGATTATTTAGTGACCTCTATCTTCAGTGAATTGGCAGAAAAAGACAAATTTTATGAGGAACAGGCAAAAATATGAGGCAAAAATCTGGACAGTTTAGCATACAGTCCAGACAGAAATATTTTTGGATGTCCCTAGATACCACACAGGAACTGAAAAATCTGAAGCTGTTGACCATCCAAGAGCAGGAAGATACTTATTACTCTGTGTGGGGCAGGACAGATGTAGAGTGCTACCCGTAACCCTGTAGTTGTTACTCTGTGTGGGGCAGGACAGATGTAGAGTGCTACCACTGACCCTGTACTTGTTAATCTGTGTGGGGCAAGACAGATGTAGAGTGCTACCATTGACCCTGTACTTGTTACTCTGTGTGGGGCAGGACAGAAGGAGAGTGCTACCACTGACCCTGTACTTGTTACTCTGTGTGGGGCAGGACAAAAGTAGAGTGATACCACTAACCCTGTACTTGTTACTCTGTGTGGGGCAGGACAGACGTAGAGTGCTACCACTAACCTTGTACTTGTTAATTTGTGTGGAGCAGGACAGACATAGAGTGCTACCACTGATCCTGTGCTTGTTACTCTGTGTGGGGCAGGACAGGAGTAGAGTGCTACTGCTAACCCTGCACTTGTTACACTGTGTGGGGCAGGACAGGAGTAGAATGTACCACTAACCCTGTACTTGTTACTCTGTCCGGGGCAGGACAGTAGTAGAGTGCTACCACTCACCTGTACTTGTTACTCTGTGTGGGGCAGGACAGAAGTAGAGTGCTACCACTGACCCTGTACTTGTTACTCTCTGTGGGGCAGGACAGAAGTAGAGTGCTACCGCTAACCCTGTACTTGTTACACTGTGTAGGGCAGGACAAGAGTAGAGTGCTACCGCTAACCTTGTACTTGTTACTCTGTGTGGCGAAGGATAAAAGCAGTGTGCTGCCACTAACCCTGTACTTGTTACTCTGAGTGGGGCAGGACAGGGTTAGTGGTAGCATTCTACTCCTGCTACCACTAACCCTGTACTTGTTACTCTATGTGGGGCAAGACAGGAGTAGAATGCTACGACTAACCCTGTACATGCTGCTCTGTGTGGGGCAGGACAGGAGTAGAGGGCTACCACTAACCCTGTACTTGTTATTCTATGTGGGGCAGGACAGGAGTAGAGTGCTACCACTAACACTGTATTTGTTACTCTGTGTGGGGCAGGACAGGAGTAGAGTGCTACCACTAACTCTGTACGTGTTACTCTGTGTGGGGCAGGACAGAAGTAGAGTGCTACCGCTAACCCTGTACTTGTTACTCTGTGTGGGGCAGGACAGAAGTAGAGTGCTACAACTGACCCTGTACTTGTTACTCTGTGTGGTGCAGCACAGAAGTAGAGTGATTCCACTAATGCTGTACTTGTTACTCTGTGTGGGACAGGACAGGAGTGGAGTGCTACCACTAACCCTGCACTTGTTACTCTATGTAGGCAGGAGAGGAGTAGAGTGGTACCACTAACCCTGTACTTGTTACTCTATGTGGGACAGGACAGGAGTACAGTTCTACCACTAGCCCTTTAGTTGTTACTCTGTGTGGGGCAAAACAGGAGTAGAGTGCTACCACTAACCCTGTACTTGTTATTCTAGGTGGGGCAGGACAGGAATAGAATGCTACCACTAACCTTGTACTTGTAACTCTGTGTGGGGCAGGACAGGAGTAGAGCGCTACCACTAACCCTGTACTTGTTACTCTGTGTGGGGCAGGACAGGAGTAGAGTGCTACCACTAACCCTGTACTTGTTACTCTGTGTGGGGCAGGACAGACGGCGAGTGCTACCACTAACCTTGTACTTGTTACTCTGTGTGGGGCAGGACAGACATAGAGTGCTACCACTGACACTGTACTTTTTACTCTGTGTGGGGCAGAACAGGAGTAGAGTGCTACCACTGACCCTGTACTTGTTACACTCTGTGAGGCAGGACAGGAGTAGAGTGCTACCGCTAATCATCTACTTGTTATTCTGTGTGGGACAGGACAGAAGTAGAGTGCTGCCACTGACCCTGTACTTGTTACTCTCTGTGTGGCAGAACAGAAGTAGAGTGCTACCACTAACCCTGTACTTGTTACACTGTGTGGGGCAGGACAGGAGTAGAGTGCTACCGCTAACCCTGTACTTGTCACTCTGTGTGGTACAGGACAGAAGTAGAGTGCTACCTCTAACCATGTACTTGTTACTCTGTGTGGGGAAGGACAGGAGTAGAGTGCTACCATTAACCCTTTACTTGTTACTCTATGTGGGGCAGGACAGGAGTAGAGTGCTACCACTAAGCCTGTACTTGTTACTATGTGTGGGGCAGGACAGGAGTAGAGTTCTACCACTAACCCTGTACTTGTTATTCTATGTGGGGCAGGACAGGAGTAGAGTGCTACCACTAACCCTGTACTTATTACTCTGTGTGGGGCAGGACAGGAGTAGAGTGCTACCACTAACCCTGTACTTGTTACTCTGTGTGGGGCAGGACAGAAGTAGAGTGCTATCACTGACCCCTTACTAGTTACTCTGTGTGGGGCAGGACAGAAGTAGAGTGCTACCACTAACCCTGTACTTGTTACTCTGTATGGGGCAGGACAGGAGTAGAGTGCTACCACTAACCTTGTACTTGTTACTCTATGTGGGGCAGGACAGGAGTAGAGTACTACCACTAACCCTGTACTTGTTACACTATGTGGGGCAGGACAGAAGTAGAGTGCTACCACTAACCCTGTACTTGTTACTCTGTGTGGGGCAAAACAGGAGTAGAGTGCTACCATTATCCCTGTACTTGCTATTCTATGTGGGGCAGGACAGGAGTACTACTACTAACCCTGTACTTGATATTCTGTTTGGGGCAGGACAGGAGTAGAGTGTTACCACTAACCCTGTTCTTGTTAATCTGTGTGGGGCAGGACAGGAGTAGAGTGCTACAACTAACCCTGTACTTGTTACTCTGTGTGGGGCAGGACAGACTTAGAGTGCTATGACTAATCTTGTACTTGTTACTCTGTGTGGGGCAGGACATGAGTAGAGTGCTACTGCTAACCCTGTACTTGTTACACTGTATGGGGCAGGACAGAAGCAGAGTGTACCATTAACCATGTACTTGTTACTCTGTGTGGGGCAGGACAGGAGTAGAATGCTGCCACTGACCCTGTACTTGTTACTTTGCGTGGGGCAGGACAGAAGTAGAGTGCTACCACTAACCCTGTACTTGTTACACTGTGTGAAGCAGGACAGGAGTAGAGTGCTACCACTAACTCTGTACTTGTTACTCTGTGTGGGGCAGGACAGAAGTAGAGTGCTACCACTGACCCTGTACTTGTTACACTGTGTGGGGCAGGACAGGAGTAGAATGCTACTGCTAACCCTGTACATGTTACTCTGTGTGGGGCAGGACAGAAATAGAGTGCTACCACTAACCCTGTACTTATTACTCTGTGTGGGGCAGGACAGGAGTAGAGTGCTACCACTAATCCTGTCCTTGTTACTCTATGTGGGGCAGGACAGGAGTAGAGTGCTACCCCTAACCCTGTACTTGTTACTCTGTGTGGGGCAAAACAGGTGTAGAGTGCTATCACTAACCCTGTACTTGTTATTCTATGTGGGGCAGGACAGGAGTACTACCACTAACCCTGTACTTGTTACTCTGTGTGGGGCAGGACAGGAGTAGAGTGCTACCACTAACCCTGTACTTGTTACTCTGTGTGGGGCAGGACAGGAATAGAGTGCTACCACTAACTCTGTACTTGTTACTCTGTGTGGGGGAGGACAGGAGTAGAGTGCTACCACTAACCCTGTACTTGTTACTCTGTGTGGGGCAGGACAGGATTAGAGTGCTACCACTAACCCTGTACTTGTTACTCTGTATGGGGCAGGACAGGAATAGAGTGCTACCACTAACCCTGTACTTGTTACTCTGTGTGAGGCAGGACAGATGTAGAGTGCTAGCACTGACCCTGTACTTGTTACACTGTGGGGGCAGGACAGGAGTAGAGTGCTACCGCTAACCCTGTACTTGTTACACTGTGTGGGGCCGGACAGGAGTAGAGTGCTACCACTGACCCTGTACTTGTTACTCTATGTGGGGCAGGACAGGAGTAGAGTGCTACCGCTAACCCTGTACCTGTTTCTCTGTGTGGGGCAGGGCAGGAGTAGAGTGCTACCACTAACCCTGTACTTGTTACTCTGTGTGAGGCAGGACAGATGTAGAGTGCTACCACTGACCCTGTACTTGTTACACTGTGGGGGCAGGACAGGAGTAGAGTGCTACCGCTAACCCTGTACTTGTTACACTGTGTGGGGCCGGACAGGAGTAGAGTGCTACCACTGACCCTGTACTTGTTACTCTATGCGGGGCAGGACAGGAGTAGAGTGCTACCGCTAATCCTGTACTTGTTACTCTGTATGGGGCAGGACAGGAGTAGAGTGCTACTGCTAATCCTGAACCTGTTTCTCTGTGTGGGGCAGGGCAGGAATAGAGTGCTACAACTGACCCTGTACTTGTTACTCTATGTAGGGCAGGACAGGAGTAGAGTGCTACCACTAACCCTGGAGACTCAGTCTTGCATCTAGTGTTGATCAAGATTCAGCAAGTGAGTCTTGAGACAGATGGTTTGACACCTGTGAAAAAAAAACAGATTGGCCAAAGTCTGACTGTCCTTCAGGGAGAAAGGGATGCACATCACACCAAGTCAGTCTTTTGATACAGGTAGCTCTGAGTGGTCATCACATGTGGGGTACATGTCAGCAGCATGAGGCAGACAGACAAGGCTTATGCATAGGAGCAGGTATCTTGCACTAAGAATATTGCACACTAGGTGAGTTATTAGGTCATAAAAAGAACAATCATAAAACAATCTTAGGAGTAATACTGCCATATTCACTCACCTGCTTTTAACTTCACCCCAAAACAATTCCACTAACATAATTCCCATCCAAACAGATGTCACTAATGGGGTAATGTGGAATGGTTAGTGAGAAACATTGGGAGGAAGATGGGAACAACATGTTTTGAACACAATGAGGGGAGCTACTTCCAGGAGAAAAAGCATTAAAAAAATCACATATTGGATTTCAAGGCAAACCAGCTTTGTTAAGATGCAAGAATATTAGTGTCATCACAAAATGGGAAAGAAAAGCACATTTATGAAAAGCTGGGGTAAAACAGTACTACTTGCACAAAAGCAACACATCATCATCACTAGATAAAGGAGCATATGATGATTCTCAAGAAAGATGGTTTATAAAGGAAAACAAGAAGGGCATTCAGAAATGTAAAGTGACTCAGACAAGGAGCTCTGTGAGATGAAAAAGAAAGTGACAACAGGTATCTTTGGTACAGAAGGATGCAGCCCTGGCTTTGACCCAACCAATCTAAGTTCAACTAGCATCCTGAGCATTGATGGAGCTTGGGAAGGCATGACCTTGTCAGCTCACCCTTTAGGTAAGGTATGGTGGGTTTCTGCCTGCCCTGTGGCACACCCCACTGATGGAGACATTGCTGTTATAGTATAACAGATTGCTGTTAGCATTTTTTAATTGTAGAGGAGCCCTGGGCTATCTGATGTTACACACAGTGATACTCATGATGTCTGTAGCTCTGCCAGCTAGAAGTATGGGAATAGCACTGTGGAAATGCTGAGATGAAAGATAGCGGAAATGGCAGAGTAATATAAAGAAAAAAGCAGAACTACTAAATGAATTCTCCTTCTCAGTTTCATAAAAGAGAAATCAGGAAAGATTTTGTATTATTTATTTTGTTAATAGGTGGTACATTAGCATAAAATTACTAATTAGCATTGCTGCCTCACAGCACTGAATCCCCTACTTTGGTTCCTGACTGCTGGTGTATTTTCTATATTAGGTCTGCAAATCCCCCCATACCCATGTGTGTTTTCATCAAAGTGTCTGCTTTAATCCCAGATTTCAAAGACATGGATAGATGAACCCAAGCTCATTTTTTTTAACAAGAAACATCTTTATTAAATTGTCACTCATGACATAGGCAATCACACATTGATACAAATGAAAACAAAACATATTGACATATTTTCAGTTGCAAACATTATACAATACTTATAATCTATCCAGTCATTGTCAAGCAAACATAACATAGCTCATTCAATTTCTGTTCCCTTAAACCTCTCTGTACCTCCAAAACATTATTCTGCAATGGACGCACTGGAAGATGCTGATGTCTGTGCGGTCACAGAAACTTGGTTCAGGGCTGCAGAGAGCACCCCTGCCTTACCAGGCTATACCTCATTGCACACATTCTGTCCCCAAAATGAGGTCGGGAAGACTAAGGGTGGTGGATTCTCTATCTTCATCAAGGACAGGCACACCTCCAGACTGGTTTGCCAGCATGGCGCACTGGAACTACTCCAGATACAACTGACAGTTGGCAAGACACCCATCCAAGTTATAGCTAGCTATAGACCCTCTCCATGACTCAGGGCACCCACTCCTCTTACCTGGATCTACTAGACTCCCTCAAGGTACCCCCTAACACCCTGATCCTTGGTGACTTCAACTACCCCACCATAGACTAGGTGAACTATTCTTGCACTAACGCACTGTCTCAATGATTCCTTGACTTCATCAGTTCTCAAGCACTAGACCAGCTCGTCTCATCCCCCACAAGGGGAGATAACATTCTGGACTTGGTTCTCAACAACATGGGTGACTGCTGCACCACTCCTGTAGTATGTCCTTCCCTGGTTAGATCAGATCATTGGACTGTCTCATTCAAAGTTGCTATCCCACCCAACCCCCACCAGCCAAAATCAAGCTAAAAAACTTCTCAAAAACTGACTACAAGCTTCACACCACCACCCCCTCCAAAGGATGCAGACAACTATGCTGAACAGTATGCCATTGCAGATTACAAGCACCTAGACAACTGCATGGACTCAGCCATACCCAATAGAACTAAAACCTACTCCTCAAGGAAACACATACCTGTTTGGTGGACATCCTCTATCAACAGGCTTTACAACAAAAGGAAGAAACTGTTGTCCAAGGATAAACGGGAACAAATTCCAAATTAGAAAAACTCCCTCTTTAGTCTCAACAAGCAAATTAGATCATTAGTGAAAGCCTCCAAAGCCAATTATGAATCAAAACTAGCCTCCATAACAAAGGGAAACCATAAAGTCTTCTTCAGTTACATCAGGAACCTCTGTGGCAAAGCCCAGGTTTGTTCCAAATTTGTACTTAACAGTATCACTTACTCTGATCCTGTTGATTTAGCCAACCTGCTAGCAGACAGGTTCAGTGCAAACTTCACCCCCTGACCCCCCCAACAGCCCTTTTGACATCCCAGATACTTGTCCTGCACATCACATCTCCATAGATCAAGTGTTACAGGCCATATCTAAGGCAAAAAACAGCTTCCATGGGACCTGATAGTATCCCAGGATGTATTCTGCACCATCTCCTGCAAGAACTAGCTGCGCCATTGAGCTTCCCTTTTCAACCACAGCCTAAGTACTGGCTTCATTCCTGCTGAGTGGAGAACCATCATTGTCATCCCCTTGCACAAAGGTAGTGCCACTACTGACCCTGGAAACTATCACACCATTAGCTTGACAAGTCTGATCTGTAAAGCCATGGAGTGTATTATTATGGATCTCATAAACAAGGATATAGGCAATCTCCAAGCACATGAACCCACCCAATTTGGATTCGTCAAGGGCAGATCTTGCCTGTTGAACCTGGTTGACTTCTTTGAGACTGTCACCAAGGCTCTGGGAAAGTCAGTACATACAGCTTACCTTGACTTAGCCAAGGCCTTTGACACAATCCCCCACTTGGGCATCATTGAAAAGCTAACATAACTTGGCGTAAATCCTTATCTCATCAGGCGGGTGGCCAACTGGCTCAACGACAGGACCCTCAAAGTCGAAAAAGGCACCTCCACCTCTGATAGCAGACCTGTCACTAATGGAGTTCCCCAGGGATCTGTCCTGGGACCCCTACTGTTTGGCATCTATTTCTCAGACAACAGGCAACGACAAAAGGCCTGTGGCTGACCAAGTTTGCTGATGATTGTAAGTTGGGCGCTGTCATTGACTCCCCAAACAACATTAGTATCCTGGAAGAGGGTCTCACAGCAACTAATGACTGGTGCCAAAGTCATGGTCTCAAGCTAAATGCAAAAAAATGTATCATCATACCATTCGGCAAAAACATGACCCCTACTTATTACCACATCAACGGTAACCCCCTAAGCACACAACCTGTGGTGAAAGACCTGGGCACTAAGGTTAATAACAACCTCACATTCAACCATCATGTAGCAGCAGTAGTTAGAAAAAACTTTTACTTGGTTCATCTCATAAGTAAAGGGATTGCATGCAGAAAAAAAGGAGGTTATTACCTCTCTATACTCCTCCCTCATTACGCCGATAATTGAATACAACACTCTATTTGGGATGTGCCTCTCCAAACATTTGCACCAACTGGAAAGACCACTGAAATGCCTCACAAAGAGAATCCATGGCCTCCAACACCTGTCCTATGCAGACAGGCTCAAATCACTATCACTGTACTCGGTATCGTACAGGTTGCTCAGAGGTGATCTGTGTCTCGCCTACAAGGCAATCTCGGACCTGACCTACCAGAGATGCTCCATATCCATAAGTCTAACTCCTCATGAACTACCCAGTCAAAAGGCCTGAACCTAATATGTGAGATTAACAAAACCTGCTGGAGAGACAGGTTTGCCTCCCAGTGGCTGCCCCGTCTCTGGAATAGACTTCCCATACAAGTCAAACAGAGCACCTTGCTGACACTTTTCAAGCGCAAACTTGATGAGTGGATGGGAAACCACAAATTTGTCCCAGGGGTTCCACCTGTGTCCCTCATTGACAGGGGTAACAGGTGCTGCTGAGGTTTAGTTTTGGGGATAAACTCTTGGCTAGGCTTGTAAGGGCCCCAGGGCCATTAGCCTAGTAGCCTCCTATGAACCTCCTATGATCCTATGTATTGTTGCCACAATTCCTAGTTTTTGTATGCGATTTGCTCCTACCTTTTCCTAAAGATCTCACTTCCAGTATTTGTATCGCTGTTACTATATTCATTTCTTCTAGTACAGTTGGTTTAGACTTCCATTTTCATTTTCTAGTAATTGCTTTTTTTGGCAGCCATCTTAATTAGACTCAGCAAGGCCTTATTATGTCCCGGCAATTCTGATTCTGTATCACAGCTTAAAAAAATAATTTCCTTAGTTACACCAGTTTGCTCACCCAGTATTTCTGATAGTGTAGTCTGCAGGGAATTTTTAAAATCTGCCAACTTATTACACTTCCAAAAAAATATGTTCCAGTTACCTCTTTCTTCCCCATCACACCTCATACATTTGCAATCTATCTGAGGAAAAAAATCTTTTCCGTCTGCTTGGGGTATAAAAATACCTATGCAAACACTTCCAAGCAAAGATCCTAAATCTTCTAGACTTTGTTGCATATTTGGGAGCCATGCATATATCCCCCTTCTTTCTTTGTGAATTGCTTATCTCTCTTTCCAGTCCTTTCTAACCTTCACTGATTGATTCCTATAGTTAGCATGCAATAGCTTATATGCCCTGTGTCATTTGTAAATATCAACATGATTTATATAAGATTGTTATGTTACAAATGTATTAGAATTGTATGTCAGGTGTATATCAAACTAGGAAGGGAATAACTGAACCCCAGAAGCAACAAAGGTCAGTAAATTTCTTCCACAATTTATAGAGGGGGATAGTTTTGATAGTTTTATTCATTTGTTTAAAAGGGTTTATAAACAGTATAATGTTGACCAAGGGCTCTGGGTACAGTTCCTGATGCCCTTACTCCATGGTAAAGCTGTAACTGCTACTTCTAAATTGTCTGATACTGATTGCTTAAATTATAATACTGTTAAAAATTGTTTATTAGAGTGCTTTAAGTTAACACCTGAAGCTTATAGAAAAAGTTTTGTGAGCATAGAAGCAAGGCAGATGAAAGTGTGTGTGAATATATTGCTGAGTTAAGCACTTATTTCATAGGTGGGCGAGTGGGTGTCAGATCACCACTTTTGAAGGGCTGGCAGAGCTTTTGGTGAGGGAACAAGCCCTTAGCACTTTGCCTGAGGATGTGAAATCTGGCTAGCAGATAGAGAATGTAATACCACAGATAAGTTGGGGAAAAAGGGAGACCTATACCTAACAAGCAGGGCATCACTGCAGAAGAAAGGGATACCCAGTGCTGCACAACCTTTTTGTGGGGAGGGCCACTACACGAATTCTTAATGCATCTGTGGGCCATCTCAAAACATAGTAAGTCGTTACGAGTTAACAATAGGTACAGGTGACTGGTATTTTTACTTAAGACAGCAGTCATGAAATTGCCTGTTTTCTACATCAACTTTTGCATTTAACTTTATTCTGGCTTGCAGCCATGACTTATTACAAACTCTTGCAAAAAGTTACTCCTGCTTACATACTACAAGTTATAAACAACAAAGAATAGTTACTTCCGCAGCTAAAATTAAAGGTGTGCACAACGGCAGTCAGTTAGGTAAGTAAGCACGTGCTGGACAGTTTGCGTGACTGGAGTAAGGCAGAGCATTGTTTCACTTTTTTAAAAAATTTTTGGTTACTCTCTGGGGGCCGGATGGTGTTGCATCAAGGGCCGGATTTGACCCCGGGGCCAGACGTTGTGCACCACTGGTCTAAGGGAACCCATGATGGGCAGCCTAAACTGCCCCAACAGAGTCCACCAATAGCAGGGGAAGCCACTAGTTCAGGTACATGGCCAGGATCAAGGGTTAAATGTTTTTATGTAACCAGTGGGGCCCTGTAGCATATAGATGTCCACAGAGGCAAAGTAAAGAACAAAAGGTGGGAGAGCCAGTAAGTGGAAATGACAGAATGCCAGCAGTAAGTTGTCTGGAGACAAGGGTACCAAACTACCACAAGAGGTTATAGCTTACCTTAGTAGATGGAAAACAGGCCACTACTAAGAGAGAGACACAGTCTCTGACCTAAACATTTTGAAGCCTCCAATGGTTAAAGAGGAGCACTACTTGCTTGGGCAGTCTACGGCAGTCAGAACTTTAGGAGGGACCCCATTCCAAATACCTTTGGTTAGGGTTCACCTTGACTGGGAGGATGGAAAAGGAAGCAAGCAAGTATGTGTGTTTGATGATATTCCTGCAGATGTCCTGATGGGGAATGATTCTGATAATGCAGTACCTTGTGCCATGCAGTTACATGCAGTCAGGCTGGGAAACAAGCATGTGGATCTGGTAGCCTTGGGGGGGGGGGGCCCAGTCAGACTGCACACTTGAAGCCAGGGCTGGTGAGGTGGCTACTTCAGGGAGGGAGCTACCCTGTAGCAGTGAGACTGAAGGTGAGCCACACCTCCTTGTGGGTACTGATTTTCCCTTGGACAGAGTGACTGCAAGGGCAGAGGTGAGTAGTAGTATTCAGGCTGACAGTGAGGCACCACTGTCAGAGGATACCAGACCTCCTGTGGAAGGGGAGCTGGGGGAGGGTTACAAAGAGAGAGTTGAGACAGGCTCAGCTCTCAGACCCTACATTACAAGGCTTGAGGGAGGTAGCTAGTGAAGCACCTGATTCTCAAGGAAAAGGGAAATCTATATATTGGGACAAAGGGTTACTGTATAGAGAGTGGACCCCTGAGGGAGGGCTAGAGGGTGAATGAATACAACTGCTGGTAGTGCCCAGAGCCTACTGTCTGGAACTTCTAGTCATAGCCTATGACATTCCCTTTGAGGGTCATCTGGGCATAAAGCATACCAAGAGACATATTATGCATAACTTTTATTTGCCTGGGATTTCCAGAGATGGAACAGGGTACTGCAAGATCTGTGGGAAGTGCCAAAAGGTAGGCAAGGCAGGAGACAAGGTTGATGCCTTTGCCAGTGATTGAGGAACCATTTCAGAGGGTAGCTATGGATATTGTGGGGCCCCTGAGTACTCCAAGTCCCACAGGGAAGAAATATATCCTAGTGGTAGTAGATTATGCTACCAGATACCCTGAGGTGGTGGCCTTGTCCTCCATTGAGGCTGAAAAGGTGGCAAATGCTTTGTTAGATATTGTCAGCAGAGTATGTTTCCCAAAAGAAATACTGACTGACAGAGGTGCCAGTTTCATGTCAGACCTGCTGTTTTTTCTGTGGGAGCACTGTGGGGTGAAACAATTAAAGAAACCCCCTACCATCACAAGACTAATGGTCTGTTGGAGAGGTTAAACTATACACTAAAGACCATGCTACAGGCATTTTCAGACCAGTTTAAGAGGGAATGGGAGAAATATTTGCCCCATCTGTTGTTTGCCTACTGACAGGTGCCCCAGGAATCCACAGTTTTTTCACCTTTTGAGTTGCTGTATGGGCATAGAGTGAGGGGACCTCTAGATTTGATTTGAGATAAGTGGGACAGTGAGTGTGAATCCCAGAAGGAGTCTGTTGTGGCATATGTCCTAAACCTCAGGACAAGGCTCAGGGAACTCATCGGCTTGGCCCAGGAGAACCTGGCAGAAGCCCAACAGTAGAAAAAGGACTGGTATGACATACATGCTTGAGCTAGAGAGTATGCTGTGGGGCAGCAAGTTATGGTTCTCATTCCTGTCAGACACAGTGAGCTGCAGGCAGCTTTGGAGGGACCCTTCAAAGTGGTAAGGAAGGTAAGTGATGTTAACTACATGGTAGAACTGGTAGGCAGGAGGCAGGGGCACAAACTGTACCATGTTAACATGTTGAAATCTTACCATGATAGGGAGGCCCTGGTGCTAAGTATTTTCAGTAGGAGGCAGGAGGCATCTGAGGGGGATCTATGGCTACAGGAAGCTACCCAGCAAAATCATAAGTTATTGGGGTGGAGCCTAGTGTTGCAGGCATATGATATGACAGTGCAGCACTGTCCTGGGGTCAGCAATGCAAAGGCAGCTGAAATCTCAAGACAGGGAATGGGGTAATGTGTTCCCAGATAGACCCATAGCTCTCAAGCAATGTTTCTAAAGGGCCACTTGAAAACTAGCTTGAGTCTTCAAGGGGGAAAGAAGTGTGACAAAGAGAGATACTGCCAGCACAGCTAGCTGGAATTTTGTAAATAATTATATGTCATTTGTGAATATCAATATGATTTTTATAGAAGTGTGGCAAAGGGAGATGCTACCAGCACAGCTATGTGGAATTTTGTAAATAATTATATGTCATTTGTGAATATCAACATGATTTATATAATATGCTTATGTTACAAATGTATTAGAACTGTATGTCATGTGTATATCAAACTAGGTCTGTACAGACGTGTGTTAAAAAAGATATTTTGTAAAGTATTGAGCTTAAAGATGTATCCACAGTATGCCCTGCTGGAAGAGAACAGAAATGTGCATACATTATTGTAACTGTTTAAATGTATATATTTAACTGTGGAGACTGGAACACAGGAGGTTAACTTCAGTCCGTCAAAACTTCAGAAAAAAAAGCTGAAATTCAATTACTTTATGGCAGCAAGAGGCAGGATGTCTATACTAGGGAACTTTTTGTGTTGTCTTTAAGGAGAAATAATTACTAGGCTTGAGATGTGGTGGGATGTAATTGTTTTATGACTTCCAGCATCTGCCAAAGATCTGAGGTCTATGTATTTTCACAGGTAGATGCTAAATACTGTTAGCTTCCAGCAGTAAGGGTTTTATCTCAGATAGAGTCAGATGACTAGAAATGATGTCATTCTTCAAATTATCCCAGCAGTAATATTTGAGATATTAATTTGAGAGGTCTCTTAGAGAGACACAGCATTCTGTATACTGCCTTGGACCTGACAACATCAGCTAGAAAATCCATTCCTCACATCTGCCTTGCTCTTAAGTAAGTTAACTAGGGTATAGTGAGTCTCTTAAATTCAGTCAGGAATATAGTGAAGCATTGTTTAGATGTTTTTATTTATTTATTTGAGACTGTCCTGCAATGTTGTTTTAAATATTTCCTGTGGTTTTGAACTCTGATGTCACCCTGAATATATACTGAGTATTTTCTTGTTCTTTTATTATTTATTATTAAACATATTTAAACCTTTCATTGTGGCTGATCTTTGTGAGACATATTTAACTTTTGAGAGTATTTGCATATTTATTTGATGACACTGTGGGCCACTCCTAATAGCTTTGCTCTTGTTCAAACTGCCATTTGTATTAATATTAATATTACACAGTAAGATTGGACACCTTTTGTTAAGGGCCTTAAAGTAGCTGATAAGGAGTTGGCTGCTGGCAGTGATAACTACCTTATAGTCTGGGCAAAAGGGGGCATAGCTAGTAAACCTGTGCCAGCCTTTCCCAGGGGTGTGTGTGTGTGTGTGTGTGTGTGTGTGTGTGTGTGTGTGTGTGTGTGTGTGTGTGTGTGTCTGTGTAAATCAAACCTCAAAGAGTGTGTGTATCAGCTACTTGGGCAGGGACACAAAGTACTGGTTGGACAAAGAGGGTGCTGGAGGTCTTGGCTTGGCCACTCAGCTGAGATCTCAACTCTATAGTTGTGCCAGTGGGAAGTCTTATGGGGATCTGGAGAAAGAGGGCAAAACCAGCCCCACACTGACTGTGGTCTCTGTGTGCTGTTAAGGGAAATTGCAGTTGATGCAGAGACCTGCATCTGGAAATACTATGTGTGCACTTGTCATCATTCCAGTGTACATCTCCCACTGTTGCCAGTGGTGAGGATTGAGGCTCCTTGATTACTGGTTCAGTGGTGGGTCATCACATGCCCTACTAATTATCCCCTTTTTAACAGCAGCTTCTGTTCCACATTATACTAAAATGTCTACCAGTGCTGGTCTTTCACTTAGGATCCCTTATTTATTTCTCTTTGCTTATACTCTGATATCAATCCTTGATAGGGAAAGAAATTTCTAGCCTGCTGTCCAAATGGATTATTAGCCTCTTCCCATTCTATTTCCTTTCCTTCTCGAATTATTTGCTCCCTATACCTTGCATTCTTTGCCAGCTTTCTTCAGTAAATTCCATCCCCCTCTTGCTTATTCTCTGTACCCCTAATTGCAGTTATCCCTATCAGCAGAATGTCCTTTTTCCATCCCTGTGTTGGCTTAGTTCTTAGAATATTTTCTGCTACTTTATGAATATATTATTCTACATGGTTATTGTCATTCTTCTTAAGGATCAGCATCCAAAATTCCAGTCTCTTCTTATTTTTGAGCTTCTCTCCTTGTTTCTTGAGCTTTCCCCTGTTTCATTGTCATCCCTTTCTACTTTGATTTATAGCTTTCTGCTTGTACTATATATAGAAGCCTTACCTGTATAGCCCTGAAATACCCCTTCAAATCAGATAATCCCAAAGCACCTTGTTCTATTGGAAGGATCAATTTATCCAACTTAACTCTTATTGTCTTCCCCTACCAGATAAAATCCTTCAACTCTTTATTAATTGCTATCCACAACTTGTATATAACTAGGGGGACTAAAACATATTTTGCTGCTTGTAACTTGCTCTCTACATCCATAAAACAGAGCTTCCACTTTCTCATTTTTTATATTATCTTTTGTTTAGTCTTTTCCCACATATCCTTAGCTGCCGTAACATAATCCTGTATAATCCATACTCGTAAGTGCTTAATTTTATCATGTCCTCATCAATATGGGTATTGCTGCTCCAATTCATGTGTGGGCATATAATTTACAGCTATTGCCTTTGTTTTATCTTCATTAATTTTGTATCCTGATAAGACCCAAAACTGTCTTAGAATGTTCCACAACACTGAAATGTCCTTTTCTGGTTTTATCAGGTATAAAATAATATCATCTGCAAATAAAGCTACTTTTTATAACTACCACACCAATTATATCCTTGAATTTCTGTGTTCCTTATTTTCTTTTCTAATGGGTCTAAACATGACACCAATAACAAAGGGAAAAGAGGGCACCCCTACCTGGCTCGTCTGCTCAAACAGAACTTATCAGAGACAAACCCCCCCCCAACTTTAATTTTCACCTCTGATCCTGCATATATCCTCCTAATCAACCATATAATCTTATCAGGGAATGCAAATGCTTCCATTACCCTACTCATAAAATCCCAGCTTACTCTGTCAAATGCGATCCCTACATCAAGACCAACCAACAATAGTGCTATTCTATTTTATTAAGTCTACTCCCCCTGGATCATCATTGTTCTATTAATGATATAAAATGTTGTCTCCCCTCCACAAAACCAAATTGATTCATGTCTATCAATTTTGTCATCACCCTTGCCATTCTTTTAGCCATTACAGACATAAACACTTTATAATCATCGTTTAGAATTGAAAAGTGCCTATATGAAACTGGATCTGACAGGTCTTTAGCATTTTAGTATTACAGTCACCACAGCTTTCTTCCGGGATGTAGGTGCATCTCCTCCTTTTAAAATACTGTAAGGCAAAACCTTCCAGGTCTTTATAATTTTTTTCCCTCTTAGCTTCCAGACTTCCACAGGAAAGCCATCTATTCCTGTGGATGTTCCTGTAGTTTGGTTATGCATCACAATTTTTATCTCATCTCCTCCTATCCTAACTGAGCCTCATCTATCTCTAACCTTGGCATATTTATTTTTTCCATAAACATTTCCATTTGTTCTTTTTCTTGATTTCCACATTTCTCTGCTTTATACACATTTTCATAACATTTCTGAAATATTTCTAATACGTCTTACAGGATTTCTAGTTATTTTCTTTATTATGGGCTCCCTAAGCTTGGCTACAACCCTTTCTACTTTCTGTTGTCTGAGTCACTGTGCTAAAAGTTTTTATGCGCTGGAGTTATTATCAAAAACAGTTGCTTAACAGCAGTCTTTCTAAACTCATGCATATTATCAAGGTAGTCCTTTATTTTCTCTTTAGCACTGTGCAATTGCACCTCTTCTTGTTCTGTAAGATTCTTCTTATTCTACAATACTTTAACCTTTATCAGTCCCTCTATAAATAATCCTTGTTACCTTTTAACCACATCTCTTTTTCTTTTATTTCCATCCTGCTTTTAAACTGCACTTTAATTTTATCCCACTCCCTAGCTATATTTTTCAGAAGAAAGGTTTATGTTCTCTAATAGCACCAGAATAATTTCTCATACCAATTCCTTAAATTCCTCTCTTTTTAGCAGATAGGTGTAAAAGCACCAGTCTCTCATTTTTATTTCATTACCCTCAATTTTTTTATTTTAGTTATTACTGGCACTTGATCTGAAATAGTTATTGGATGCATATCAAAACTTTCAATTAAATGTTTCTGTGAAATATAATTTCTGTCTAGTCTAGCCCAGTTTTTGTACCTTGAGGAATAATATGTAAAATCTCTCCAAACTCCCATCACTAAATTCACATCTTCCATACCAAATATTTTCATAAGTTTCTTTTTCCCTTTTAGGACCCCCAGATAGAGCCTCACTATTGCAAATCAAATTCCAGTCCCAACCTATAACAAATATTCCCTGCTGAAAGATGATTATTTTCCCCAGAATTTTTTAAGCTCTATTTTAACAATTTTGGGTGGAATATACATGCATGCCAGCATAATCATCCTCTCTTTCCAGTAGCCTCTTAGTACTAAAAATCTACCATTATTATCTTTTTTAACTTTTCTATCACTATTGGAGCTCTTTTCACAGTTACTATAAGTGCCATTTCTGCTGAATAACAATCCTGAAGTCCTTTCTTTATTAAATTCACATGCTCAATTCTTTCCAGCAGTGTCTCATGTACTATTGCTATTTGCACTCTGCATTTTTTATTATAGTTCACTAGTCTTTCTTTTTTGTATATATTTGTCAGACCATTCACATTTAAAGATAATATGGAAAGTGCTGTTATTATAATAAGAAGTTATCATTCCTACCTGTTATGTATAACAGATTTTTTAAGGTGCCTAGTTCAACTTTTGTGTTACATGAATACATCAATGTTTGGCAGGTTGATTTTTTATACAGTTGTTTCTCATCATATCCATTTGAACTTATGTCACATCTTACAAGAGTTTTTGGTTTTAATGAAAACAAACAAAAAAAAAACAACCCAAGAACACCCCCATAACCTATCAACTTAATACATTCAAATTATGTACATCGTCAAATAATGAAGTTTAATCCTCTTAATAGGAAGAATTGTCTCAGGCTGACAGCCACACTCATAGAGTTGAATTAACCTATAATGAAGGTTATCCATGCTAAGACACATCATGGTGGGGTATATTCTATTTTTATTACCCCTTTCTCAGATTGTCTCCATAGCAACATGAGAACCAGATACACATTTGCCTTAATGCCTACATTTCTTAAAATGGAAAAAGAAGAAAGAAAGAAAGAAAGAAGAAAAAAACTAGGGGCACCTGTTTACTTTAGTATGATTATTACACACAAAAATAACTGAAAAAGCTTTACTTTACAGCATGCAGTACATGTCATGTATTATAAAAATATTGTGAAGAACAAAATGTTGTTTTATTTACAGTTGACTTTTTCCTTCCTCTTCCGCTCTCCTTAATGTTTTTCTAAACATCAATGACATGAGGTATGGCATATGCTTTGGAGTCCCCTGCAAGTTTAACAAAGACAACTTCTTCTTTCGGCTTTTCCTGGCTAGGGGTCACCACAGCAGATGACCTGTCTGCTCATGATTGGCAGTGGAGTTTTACAGTGTCGAGTTGCCAACCCGGTGCCCAACCTTCCACAGAAGGCACACACATGCACACACTCACACCTAGGGCCAATTTAGAGTGTCCAATCCACCTACAGCATGTCTTTGGGATGTGGGAGGAAACCTACGCGACCATAGGGGGGACATGCAGACTCCACACAGAAGGCACACCAGCCGAGGATTGAACCGGAGAACCTCTTGCTGTGAGGCGGCAACTCTAACCGCTGCACCACCGTGGCCGCCCAAGTTTAACAAAGACAACAATGTCTAGTATTTCCATGTTTTCTTGTTCTACCATATTTCACAAATGTAACTGATGCTTTGTAATTTCACATTTATTCATTAATTTCTGAGTTGCTGGCTTTCTTCCTGTTGATCCCCATCTGCCAAATCCAGTCTCTGGTTCATTTCCAATGTACTTCTAATTCTTCTAGTCAAGAATTATGCTTTTCTTTCTGTCTCTCAAGCATTTCCTTTGAAACATTGGAAAAGGTTTCACTAGCATAGTCTATCTATGGGCTTTATTATCCGAAGAATAAGAAGCAGAATTCCCTTCTGTTTGATAGCTCACTTCTTTGTTGAATAATCTTTTGTAATTCCTCCTTAGCCTAGCTCACTTCTTTGTTGAACAATCTTTTGTATTTCCTCCTTAGCTTGTTCTGCATCAAAAATGATTTTGACTTTCTTGGAAAAATATTCTGAAAATAACTGGATACAGCTGCTGTATCTCACACCTGTTTTTCAACATTCCCCAATGCTGGAATCAATTTACTCCCTCTTTTCCACAAACAATCTACTGTCTCCCACTTTTAGTACTTTGTCCTTTTGCCATAGTATTGTCAGAGTTAACTATTTTTTCTGGTAGGTTTGCATCTTTACTATTAAAGGCCTGAATTGCTTTCTCATGGCCAGATTTGGAGCATACACATGACACTCCATTTCAATTAACATATCCTGCTGTGGAATACCAGGCCAGTTGCTTATTTGTGCTTTCATAAAATTAATAATTTGTTCCTTCCAGTTTCTATGGTACAGCAGAAACCGAAGGCTTTCCTTACATGCTCTGGCCTCTAATTCTACCATTTTTTGAAACAGCTCTTCTTGTGCAATTTCATACTCAGCCAGTCTTTTCTTCATTTCAACCTCTGTTTCTAGCAGTTTTATCATCTCATTAGAATATCTGTTTAAAGCCTCTTCTTTTTTTTTCCTGTCTTTTGTAATTTGAGTTTATATAATGTTTCAGTGTTTCATTTATTTTAATCAGCTGTCATGACATTTTACTTATTTTTCCTATATATTACCTGACGTCATGTCTTGCACCAAAGCTGGAACTTGAAAGACTCTTTGCTGAACAGCTGTATGATTCTTCCCAGCCTGTGTTTTCACTTCACCTTTGTGATTGATTTACTTTCAGGTTCTCTGAATTTCTTTTTTTGCTGGCATCAGGTAGTGCACTTAACTAACCAGCTACTGAAATTGACTCAGAAAAGACAAATTCACTGGCTCTCTTTTCTGAGTTTCTGTTTTCACACTGTGAAAGCTGAAAGTAAGCTGTTACTCAGTGTGCAGCCATCTTGCAAGTCCTATGGACTCATGAACATTGAGCCAATCCATAGGTATACATGATGTGCGTGCGTATGTGTGTGTGCGTGCGTGCACGCGCGCGCGTGTGTGTGTGTGTGTGTGTGTGTGTGTGTGTGTGTGTGTGTGTGTGTGTGTGTGTGTGCATCCTGTAATGGACTGGTGTCCTTTCAGGACTGGTTCTCTTCCCTATGCCCACTGGATGCCGGGATAAACGCTAGCTCTCAAGTAATCCTTAATAAGATAAAGCAGGTATTAGAAAGTAAATGAATGGATAAAGGAATGAATATTTTGTTAAATAAATTAATCTGGTTTTGCAGAGTCCATTTACAGTGGAGGCAGATGAAGAAGAGTGCCTATCTAAATTACAGCAGCTAAAGTTAACAGACTAATGCAGCTGCTACATGTGAAGATAATAGTATGTGGAAATTGTAGCAAACTGTAAAGCATTCTGTACAAGGAGAAATCAGAATTAACCTGTGAAGTACTGTACATGCAGGAAATAAAATCTAAGTTAAAGCCAGACTGGGAAGCAAGACTGCATACATGCACAAGGGAAACTGACATAGGTAGTTGCATAAATATGGTAGTCAATGCTACAGCATAGTACAGTGGCTGAGTAGTGCCTGAATTAGTAGTGAACATTCTGTCTGGGACAGTAGGCCAGATCCATTTCATAAAGGAAATCTTTATGGAGGAACTTTTTTAGGTGAAAATTGAAGAGCAATAGGGAGAGATAGTACTTTCCACAAAACCTAAAGAAGAAATAGCAAGCGTTATTGAAACCACTTACTACCTCTTTAAAATATCATAACAAGATGATATGGCCTCACAAGACAAGAGGAAGGCACGTGAGACTTCACTTCCTAAGAATGGGAGCAAGGCAGAAATACACGACTGCAACTGTGATAAGGAAATGACAGAATTTCTTCTGAAAGGAAGACTTGCCCATCATCTAGACACTAGCAGACTTGAACACCATACGAAACATGAATTCATAATTAATAGATCATCCATCCATCCACAATTCCTTTTTCACATTTTTGCACACTTAATAAAATATTCCATTAAAACTCCTTTTTTGCCATTTTTGCATACTTTATAAAAAACTCTTACATAAAACAAAAAGTATAAGCAAATGCACAATAACCATTTGTTTGAATTTAAAAATGTTTTTAGAGTCAATAAATAAAGACAAGCATCTACAAAAAGGAGGCCTTAAAATGTAAAATGAATAACACATTTCTAAAATAAATAATCACCGTGAAATCATTATATCATTAATTATTCAATTAATCAAAATAACTACTATGGTGTCAGAAAACAGAGCAATCAAAACCATGGGTAATTGAGAAAGTACAGCTTCAGATGAAATACTTCCACAGGAATTCACTGTTTATGCCCTTGGGAAATAATATCTCATATTTAAAACATACCAGGTCATTTTTCCTTAATAAGGAGCTACTGTTAGGAGACAATTTCACTTTTTTTAATTTGATATAGGTCCCTAAACCTTCAGAGCACTGTACTAGAATAGACTGATATACTTCTTTAAAATTCCTAACCATGTGGCTGACATCTGATTGATTTCTGATGTCTTTGAAATGATTTAAAACTCTTTGCCTTATATTTTAGTTATATCACCTCTATAAATCTTATTGTAAAGACAATTTAAACAGTATATCATTTGTTGACTGTGACAATCAAACCTCTTAGCAACTTCAAATTTCTGTCCATTCATCTTTTTCTATTTTATGCTCTCAACAAATATAATGAAAGAAAAATTCCTACAAGAGAAAGTATTTTTTATCAGTTTAAACAACTATAAGAATGTACCAGTCTGTCTTGTAACATAATAGATTTTTCTAAAAGATGCCTTAGGATAAGATTTTAAAGTCTTCTTAATTGTTATGTCTCTAAGTAGTATGTTTGTAAATACCATCTATCATATTTACAGAGTGAGGGAAGAGGTCATAAAGCACACATTTTCCTTATTACTCCCTGATCTCCTACCCTGTTCTCAACATATTTATTAAGGATATAAGTACAAATAATTTAATGTGCTCTAAGAAATGTTCCTTGCAATGCCTGACATCCTTAGCCTGCACAGGTTAATCTCTGTACCAGTTGCATATATATGCATACAAATTTTGTTACCCAAATACTCAACTCAAAATCTCAAAAGAGGTAAAGATCTTAAAACTGGCTGAGCACTGCTAGTAAGTAGAAATGTATTACCTGCAAGAGTTTTTCTATAAAGTGCAGTGTTGAATTTGTTATGTTAAATATACAATTGTACATCAAAATAATTAATTTAGCAGGTGGCAAGGCCTGCGTGAAGGATAGACCCATATTATTCTCTCATGCATTGAAAAAGTTCTGAAAAATAAATTATCTCCATTGTGTAAAATATAGGAACATATATGACAATATATGTGATAAGCTTGGTAAAAATGGCTTGTCTGTGTAATATTACAAAGCTTTATTAAATCTCAACTACAGTGTGGAAAAAGGAGGCAATAATAGGGTACCAGTGGAATCCTAGTTACAGTTCATGGCAGTTCAGAAGGGGTGAAGGGAGCGGTATTGTCATTTCAGATGACATGTGACCTGGTACACAACAAATGTGCTTGTTGTATTGGCAGGATGAACTGATACATGACATAACTACAGCCCTGGACTAATGCACAGAAATGCAGATTTAATACAAAAACATGGAAGGCAATGTACCTTGAAACGAAAAATACAGGAAAACTCTACTCAATGAGAGGCAAGTTGGAAAAAATATTTAGGAGTATATGGAAAATCTTTCTGAAATGGTAGTAAATATTTGGGCTCCTGGGATGCTTTAGGGGAGGCATTAACAGTAGAATGTAGAATGATTCTCTTCGCTCAGGTAATTTGCATGACCCAGTAAAAGGTAATATGTGCAATTCTGGAGACACATTTTTGCAAGAGTCATGCTTCATTTTCTGCAGTTCATCCTTAACCATCAAGTCAAAGAGCACTGACTCATTAAATAAGTTTTGAAACAGGTTGTCTTAGTGTCCTTGTAAAATCAAGGGCACTAAAACCTTGTAGTGTCAGTGGCACAATAGATACCACACTTGCTTTTTGTGCATGAAGATCCAAAGGCTGTAGGTGCATGAATTATTTCCCAGCACTGACACTAAAATGCAGTATGGGAGGGTGCTGCATTCCTGAGTGTGATATTCCTTTGGATACAACATTAAACTAAGGCCCTAACTGCATGACTTGGTGATAGCTCTGGTGGATGTAGAATATCCCACAGCACCTATCAAAAAGAGTAGGGGCTCTTGATTTAAAATTCATAATATACATTACATACATTATATATTCATTATTTATTATTATTTCTAGCTGTCTTATATATTTTCCTCTATAATTTTTTACTCTCACACCCACTGTTTTTTTTTCCATAACCAAAATCATATCTTTTTCAAGATTCCTGATAATATCCATTTTCCATTAAATCTTATTGAATTCATTTTTTTCATTCCAGATAATCTATATTATACATAACTTTTCATCCCATTTAGCCATTTTCCATCATTATAATATCCATATTCCATCATATCCATATTTACACTTTGTAATCCCTTTATGCATTCCTTTTCGTATATCTTCCATAATTGATTCATTCTTTTACATTTTAGAAGGACATGTTCTGTAGTTTCCAGTTCTCCACAATATGTACATATGCTTTCCTTTATCTTTTTATATGGCATGTTTGCCTTTATTGGAAGCTTATTTATGGATAATCTCCATAACAAAATCTGTACATTCAAAATATGTTTCACACATATTCATTCTTGCTTTTATAGCTTTTATTTACCTTAGTTACAAATACTTCCATGGTGGAACAATATAATAACACTTATTCATTATATTTTCATATCATTTCTTTCTATCTTTTCTATATTATTTATCAATCTTCCATAACATTTTTTTCTCCTAATATATTCTCATTTCTGTATTTCCTCATTCCTTTATTCCTTTTAAATTGTTTTAATTTCTCCCAAATATATTTATATTTTTCTTTCATTATATTTACTACCAATGCATGATGTTCATCTTTCTTCAAAATAAATATATGATACAAATTCAATGATGTTATGAGCACAACTGGATTTATTAAACCCAATCCTCCTTCTTTTATAGGTACATAGAGAATTCCTCTTTTAATTGGATTTAATCTCAATCTCCATATAACTTCTAACCATGTAGATAGAAATTCTTTTTCATATTCGATTGGTAACAAAAACATACTTGCTAAATGAGCTATTTTATTAATATAACTGTGTTAAGTAAGTATGCTTTCTTTATATATGTAAGATTGAATATTTGCCAAAACATACAAATATTCCTTATTTTCCTTATCATGTTCTTCCACTATAGTAATCTCTGCTGTTCATTACCAAATTTTATTCCCAAAAATTGTCTCTTCTTTATTAAACTGAATATCTTCTATTATACCTGAGTGACCCAGACTTTTACTCTTTTCCTGATTAATACTCAAACTGAACACAGTTACTTCCTTACTTTTTATTTATTTATTTATTTATTATTTATTTCAATTTGTTGACCGGGAGTGTCCGACTGGACGTAGGTCCATTTTCAGCGGAGGCCCAGGGGAGAAAAGCTCCACAGTAAAATAAACAGACAGTAGTTACATTGGATTACATAGCGATTAACAATTTAACATAGCAATTACTTACAACATATTTACAGATGAAGAACATAGTACATCAGTAGACAACTAGAATCTTTATCTGTGAAGTACATAACAGACATTAACAAATGTTACAATGAGAAGTTCCTGCTGTATAATAAGTGCTAGGCTTATGAGCATCTGAGCTTGCTATAATCAAGGCAGTTAGTCGAGTGGAGAGAAAGGTAGTGGTTGGATGGGGTGGATGATATTAGAGTGGGAGTTGCAAGGGCATAGCCAGCATGTTTTTAGGTGTGCTTTTAGTAAAGTTTTGAAGTGGCTGCATGATGGTACGGAGGTAATTGTGGGTGGGCGTGAGTTCCATAATTTGGCTATGGCGCAAGAGAATAGTGCTTCACCAGCAGAGTTATTGGCTTTAGTGATCTGCAAGTGATTTTTGTTGCTGGATCTTAGTGGTCTGGTGGTGCGATAGGGTTGGAGTAGATTCTGGAGGGATGGGACATTTAGTGGATGGTTTACTAGTTTGTGGGCGAGTAAGAGTTGATACCACTGAAGGAGGTGAGGGAGTTCAAGCCAGCCCAGTTCAGCAAGTGAGAGACAGTGGTGACTACGGTAGGATGCCCCTGTGGCGGATTTGGCGATTTTGTTGTAGCAAATGCCTATTACTAAATGTCTTAATAGCTGTTTTCATCCAATCTTCATTTTTTACCACTAATACTAAATCATCTGCAAAAGGAAAACATTACTGGAATGCTAATTCTTTCTGATGTGCAGTACTTAGCTTCTTTTAATGTTAAATTTACTTCATTCACAATAGCATTCATTGTTAATGCAAACAATATAGTGCTTGCTGAACATCCCTGTTTTGTACCACTTGTTATGTCTATTTTCTCACCTAACCAGCCATTAACCACTAATTTTGCTTTATTTTTATTATACACTGAAAACAAAACATTATATTTTTACTTATATCATATTCGTCTAAGATCTGCCATAATACTCCATGTTGTATCTTATCAAACGCTTTACTTACATCCCCTATTAACATTTTTTTTCTGCTTTTCTTATTGTTACATCTTCTACTTTTTCTCTTATAATCATTAAAAGGTCTTGACTTCCTTTTCCTTTTATTCCAAAAATGTTTCAATTAATAGCGTATTCACATTATTTTCTATTCTATTTGTATTATCTTCATAAATATATTATAATCACCATTGTTTAATATTACAGGTCTCCCAATTCTTTATACTTATCTTGTTGCCTTTCTTCCATATCACTTTCATTACTCCCATACATATTCTTTCATCTTGTATTCATTTCTCTGAAAGTACAAACTTTAAGAGAAGGAGACTTAGTTAATAAAACAGAAGTGGAGGAGGCTAAATGGATTATGAACTTAAGAGCTGATCACCTGCCTGGTTTGAATGGTGTAGTTCCATTGAAACCATTCTTAAAGGAAAGGAGACTAAGCATTAAAAGGTAGAGTTATGTTCCAATGGACACAAGAAATATGTTGTCTACAGATATAATTTTTGGCTGGGAGTTTTGTTTGACATAAGTATAGAAAGCAAAACCCCTATTTGCTAAAACAGGTCTGCCGTTTTCTCAGAGTCAGTATTGGTCGGACAGGTTAGTAGCCGGTAATCTCAGCTGTTCTTTAATTTTAATTCTCTATGACTTCCTTTATTTTGTAAGTAAGTAACTGTGAGTAATAGAATAATACATCAATAGGGAGAGTTTAGATTCTCTTCATATTAGCTTTGGCCTGAGTGGAGAATGGCTAAAAACATCAGGTACTGACAGCCGATGTGCTTAGAGTCATCTCTGAGCACGAGCTTTTGAACTGGGTTGGTAGAGTGATTGGCTCGATTAGAAGTGAAAGAAGTTAATATTATATGGCCTTGTAATGGATGTATTTATTGTACTAAAAATGGACTTCTTGTAATGAGGAAAATGTCTAGTAAGAGAAGAAAAACCTCCCTTTGGCCAGAGAAAAAGCCCGTTGTTCAGATTGGTTTATTATTGGTGAGATGAGGTAGCAACCAAGTATGCTCTGATCTTAATTTAGAGCTGAGCTAATGCTCTATGTATCATTAAGTAATAGTCAATGACACATATATATTTTTTAATATAAGAAGACTTGTGACTCCCTTGTTTAGCCCTGGCTTAAAGAGAGAATAACAAAGAGCTTGTGTATGAGGAAGGAAGAACTGAACAGAGTCTCCGGATATAATACCTACGATCTGTGCAACAACATATTTGATTATGTAAAGCGGGTTGTTAATCTAACAGGAAAGTAAGATGTTTACTGATGAAAAATATTTGCAGTTAAATTATTTGCAGTTGATCTTTGCATTACTTATAAAATGTTGCTTTATGAGGCTGTCCTTTGAACATGAACGTTATACTGCTGTTTTCTGATAGGACGGCAAAGAGGTATGTAGCATTTGCTCGCATGCTTTTGGGGAGACACCTCAGT
Source organism: Protopterus annectens (assembly GCF_019279795.1). Classification (NCBI taxonomy): domain Eukaryota; kingdom Metazoa; phylum Chordata; order Ceratodontiformes; family Protopteridae; genus Protopterus; species Protopterus annectens. The sequence goes on from NC_056743.1 coordinate 328,116,712, forward strand.
GTGGAGATGTGCATTTTCATTGAATGGCAATGAGCAGGAAGCAATGGAGTAATTATCCTATTGGTCAGAAAATAGGCTTGCTGTTTTTAACAGTTTGTGATTGCTGAATCATGAAACATTGTGGATTATCATCCTTAACTGGATTTTCTTGTTGGACTTTAAATGGAATCACTTGACTAAGCTCTAATATAGTGATTGGAAGTTAGTATTTTAAATTAAGACACTCAGGACCCAATAATCAGGATATGAAGAAGGCATTACGCCGAAAGTGCTTGTCCTGTTTTTGAGTTGTCAGTGGATTTTTCATTAAAGATTTTATTTATCGTATGCCTGTGGTGATACGTTCCTTGTTTTTCCTGAAGTCTTTTGTTTCTCTGGGAGTGCACTTCATTGGTGTTTACCTGATTCTTTTCTCAAATCCTTTTAATTTTTTCTTGATTCATTTCATATAATTACATAAAATAAGATTTTTCTTTTTCTAGAAATCATTCTTTATTATTTATAATGTCTTTAAATACTTGATTACTGATCTCTTTATATTTACAACTATCTTGTATTCTTTTTATCTCTTGCCATTCCAAAATCTCTTTTTTATATTTTTCTTTAAAAGTAATCCACCAACTTGTTCAATCTTTGTAAAAACTACTCATATTCATATGGTCTAATCATAATTGACAAATTATTTTCCTTATATAATTATTCTGCTCTGCTTCATTTATTCTTTTGATACCTCTACGTATTTTTGTATATTCTTCCTTTTCTTGTATCTCTATGCATATTGCCACATGATCTGAAAAACCTGTCGTATCTATTCCTTTATGTACAACTTTTAAACTCTTTGATACTATAAAATAACCAATTTCTGTTCTCAAATTATCCCTTTTTATATGTCCAGTGTTTATTATCCCATAATATATATCTCTCCACTTTTAATAATTTCTGAGATAACTTTAACATCTGCTCCTTCTTTACTCCTATGCCTTAATTACTGTTAAAATCTCCCACTAACATTATTTGCATATTAACGCTAACATAATCAAGAATTTTGCTAAACATGATTTCGCTTTTGCTTTTGTAGAGCGTGTACATATAGTGTTATAATTTTGTATACCTGATTCTTCCATTTTATATACACTACTAACACTCTTCCTAATATTACTAATGTATAGTCCAAAATGTTGATCATTTCATTAGTTAGAATTGCTACACCTGAGCACTTTTCCTCTCCTATATTCCATGTAACTTTACCTTCCCATAGTTCATTTACTTGTGTTCTCCCTTCTTCTGTTAAAACTCTTGTATCTATTAATATTATAATATCCATATCCAACAATCTATACCATTCTAACACCCCAAATCTTCTTTTAACATTCTTTATACTATTAACATTTAAGGGTAAAAGTCTCACTCTGTACGGTATATTTTGTTAGTTTGTATCCCTTTCCTTTCTGATTTTCTCCTATACTTATGTTTTTAAATTGACATTTTCTGCCTTTTACTCTCTTCCCAACATGATTCCTTTTACTTTTAGATCGTACCCACTTTTCTTCTCCCTCTTTAAGTTGCTTATTTCTTCTTCTTCCCTTTACTTCCCTTGTTATATCTTGCTCATTCTACTTTAGTACCTCCGTATTATCTGCTAGAACATTATTACTTCATCTTCCTTCCTTTCCTGTGCAGTTTTTCCTTTTTTATCACAATCCATCCATGAATATCCTGTTTTTTTCACATTTAATACATTTCTGTTCACATTTTATTTTGCTTCATGACCAGTTTTACTACAAGTAAACATTTTCTTTTATTATAGTTATTAATTAAATGGCATTTTTTACCACAGAAAAATGATTTAGGATGACCCCAGTGTTTAACCAATCCCCTGTCCCCCTCCACATTAATTATACTGGGCACATGTATTATTTTCTCACTTGGCATTTGCAATATAGCACTACATTCTCATCCTCCAGTCCATAAACCTCTATTGTCATAAATCTTTGTAATGTCCATTACATCCCTATATGCAGTTTTCAAATAGTTTCTTAAAATGTCTTTTTCCACCTCCATATGAAATTGAATATATACTCTCTTTTCCTTTTCTCTATTAAGCACTTGCACAACATATAAGTTCCACAGACTACCATTTCTATTTTATTTTCACCTGGTTTTAAGAATTTTTCCATATATTGTGCTTCTTCAAAAAAAATGTTACAAAAAGAGTCTTTATTAATATAAATAAACTCTCTTACCTCTCTGGGTTCAAGTGGTGAAATTATATTGCCCCACACTTCATATCTATCAAGTTTTTTTCCCATCTTGCTACATACTCTGACACAATGCTTTCTTTTCACTTTTATGTTCTTTGCCTCTTTTTTTTCTCCATCTCTTACTGTTTGCACATCTTATCTTTCTTGGTCTTTCCTTATTTCTTGTACCTCTTCTTCTTGTATTCTTTCCATTATTTTGCCACATGATACTGCTTTTTCACTTTCCGGTTCACTCTGTTCAATTAAATCCTTAAGATATACATCCCACAACCGTCCAGACTGGATGGTTGTAATAATACACCCTGCCTGTAAATCTCCTTCATCCTCAAACCGTTGCTGTTGAACTCATATTTCTGTATCTTGTATCGACTCACACTTCTTCATGCCCTCCTTCTCCTTCCTCTCTTCATCCTTCTCCAAAAATATACGTTTTTGAAATCTTGGATGCATTCTCCATTATTTCATCTTCCATCCTTCTAACTTGGCTTTCACTGGTATCTTTCTCCTCCATACTGCTCCCTGCTTCTCGGAGCCACCTACGCACCCGGACAGGATGCAGAAAGCTTCTCTGCAAATTGCATCCATGTATGGTAATCGAGTAGGGGAAGTTCCTCAATACCCTAGTCAAATTTCTCCTAGCAGTATAAATGCCACCTCAAGTCTACCCAGAAAGGAGGTGATTAACCTAGTGGGACTAACGCAGTCAACAGAGAATATATAACTAAATAAATAAATACATACATAAAAAATAAATAAATAAAAATCTGTTGGACACAGTCATGTGGGCACAAAATGGCTAAGGTAGAGTCTGCTGCTTTCACTATACAGAATTGTATACCAGCCCTACAGTGGGATTTGTAATGGACAACATGGTTGCCATCTGAGACTGTAATTTAAGCAACAAGTCTCCAACTAGCAACCACCTGCAGTGACTGGCTTGTTTCATTCATCAACTCATTCTGAAAACGTAGCATGTACAACTAAAAGTTCTGTGCTCTCTCAGTAAAAAGGACAAAGCATAAACTCACTTCTCATATGTATATATCACGTGAGACTCCTTAACTGAAGAGATGGATAATATGGCTGTGCAAAGTAGCAGCCTTTTTAAGGATTACCATCAACACATAGGAATCTGAATTGGGGTCTCAGACAAGCAGGCCCAGTCTTGGAAGGACAGAGTAACCTTTCTGATCTCTTCTTGGCAGCTGCAACAACATTGTGGTTTTCTTTGGTGTCCTCCTCACCAACCAAACCATCCTGCCAACCTGGGGACCACCCAGGAAGAACATGAGGTGACTCAGAACAGGGGTGTAGTCAGTGAATTCCATTGTGTACTCACAAACTCTTATTTCTGCCCCCCAACCCATATGACATTTAAAAACAGGCACATCGCTCAAGCTGTTGTCCCCCCCACACTTAATGTGTCTAACATTTGTAGCTTTTCACTGAATAAACTATTAGAAATATTGTTTTAGATGTTTACTCCTGTCCATAAGCAAGCTATATGCATGTAGTTAGAGGCATTCATTTAGATTGTGAGACATCATATGGCCTGATAAGGCCCCACCTTTCTACTGGTGGTCAGAAAAAAAGGTACTCTGTAGAGTACACAGAGTATGCCTGGCTACACCTTTGATTCAGAAGGCCTCCTGCAAGGATGTGCTGAAGAGAGGTCATGGAATCAGCAGGATATCTCCACTTTTGTCTTATTCTTTCTAGAACCTCTGAAAACTTGCAGTCACCTGGGGGATGGGAGAGTCAGTGTCCTCATCCCCATCATTGTCTGGTATGAGGGGAGTCCTGAAGGGAGTCATTATGCCTTCTCTTACACATATGGTTCCCAGCAGACCTTGGAGGAGACTGATCTGAGGCTGATGAAGATGAATGTACTACACCATACCTGTGGAAAAAGTCCTACCAGTGGCCACTGACCCCCTTTGTCTTGATCAATGAAATGAGCAGTGCCTGGGGTACAAGACAAAGGTGTTTGTCTTGGGCAGGTCCAAAATCTGTAGAGACACTAACAGAAGAATTGCAACAAGGGTTGTGTAGTCATATTGCAACTCTCTTGGCTGATATGTGATCCCCATATCTTTTGGGACTAACAATGGGAATGAGAATATCAGTACCAATCATGACCCCAAGAATGTGATCCTACCTATCTATGCTCGATAACTGCTCAAGGACATCAACCCTAAAGCCTAGAAGACCAACCCCAGTGACATAAGCAAAAGCTCTGGTGAAACCAGCTTTGACCCTATCACTGACAGATTGAACCTGAGTCTTCAGACAGAAGGGTCTCCCAGTGCCAGTGGCATTTATATCAAGGTCATTATTGCCTGCAGCAAGGTTAATATCAAAGTCTTTGGCTTCAAGAACTGTGATCCCAAAGTTGAGATCACAGCCAGTATTGATAATGTCATTAGTACTGACATTGTGGGATGATATTTAGTCTCACTAGAAGTAGAGCTGGTAAGGGCCTAGTGAAGAATTCCATGGCACTTAAAAAAAGTAGGGGATGTTCCCTGGTTACCCTAGTCAGTATGAATATCACATCAGGTCTCTGCTGAAAAGAGGCCATTGGCTTAGTGGGACTAAACCACATGTAGATAAACAAATAAAATAAAAATGCCAAGAATCAGAAAATGGAAGACTTAGCAAGGCTGAAAGGTCTGCAGCTATCCCAGTGTTAGTGGGGCAGAGCCTTGAGTCATCATTTGTTGGACTTAAATAAGTGCTTCCACCATTTTGGACTTAAATAAGTACTTCCACCATTTTGGACTTAAATAAGTGATTCCACCATTTTCTAGTAATCAGTTTTAATAGTAAATACTCTAATAGGGCATATAAGGCTTTGCAGAAAGGAAGTCAGAAAATAGATATATATCTCACTTTGATGTCAGACTTCCATGCTGGTGCAGCGGTAGCGTTGTTGCCTCACAGCAAGAGGTTCTCCCGTTCGATTCTTGGCTGGAGTGCGGGGAGTGCCTTCTGTGTGGAGTCTGCATGTCCTCCCCGCAGATGTGTGGGCGTTCGAAAGACATGCATAAATGGGCGTGCCTTCGTTAAAGGTTGAACATTGAGCTGGCACCTCGGCATTTGTAAAAATCTACTGCCAATCATTAGCGGACCAGAGTTCTGCTGTGGCGACCCCTAACCAGGAAAAGCCGAAAAGACAACAACATCTCACTTTGATGTCAGACTAGAAAGAAATACTAACTTTTTAATAACAGTACATCCAGTAAGTGCTTTTGTCTCGTAAAAGATTTCTTCAGACTGAATGCTAAAAAACACACACCCTATTTAAATGAAAAAACATAACTGACAATTTCCACATCACTTAATGACAATTCTGCCTGGTTTAATGCCTTAACCTTTTTCTCCTTAAAAAAACTTTTAACATTTTCTTTGTCATTTAAATCAGGGGCATTACTGGCATTTAAATGTATCCGCCAGCAATATTCCTTCCAGTCTAATTCTTGTTCAGCATCAAATCTGATAGAATAATCTGGAATGCTATCTATAACTAAAAACGTAGGTACACTTTTGCACATTTTATTAGCACAATGTTACCCCCACGCATTGTTTAAATCTCCTTTTTCTATTGTATTGTTAATGCTCATAAACTATCTTATTTAATTCTCTAACAGTCCTTCCTACATAATATGCTGAACATTCTCCACAAATAGAAAGGTACTAGATTTACAACTATAATAACCTTTTATAAAAGTATTTTTACCATTTACCTCCACATCTTCTATTCCCACAATTAAACTTTTGCAGTGGTTACAATTATAATATTTAAACATGCCTTTTTTGTTGGACAAAAATAATTTTTGTGTAATTTAACCTGAAAAATATCTTTAAAACTCTTTCCTTTCTTAGTCACAAAAACTGGTTTGACACCTACTTTTTCTTTGATCTCCCCAAAACTACTTAATATTCTTCAATTATTCTGAGGAATAGATTTTATATTTTCTGAATCTAACGAATATTGGAAGACCATGTTCAAATTGTAATCATTAGTCCTTTCTGTCCTTACAACTTTACCTTCATTCCTCTCCCTTGAACCAATCACCTCTTCAAAGTTCTCTTGTACATCCTTTTCAGGGTACCCTCTTACTACAAATTTAGATGTGGAAATTGTCAATTATGTTTTTCATTTAAATAGTGTGTGTGATTTTTAGCATTCAGGCTGAATACGTCTTTTATGAGACAAAGGCACTTACTAGAAAGAAATACTATCAAGTCTATATCTTTTTTTTAGGATGAAAGATAAAAAAACTGACCCAGATAGAACTACACAGATGGAAAAAAAACACATTGTTCAGGTACCATTTGAGAAATAGCTCCTTTATTCAACTAAAACCACAAACACAGTAAGTGCTTTTGTCTGTGACTTGAGGCTTCTTAAGACTGAAGTAATAGAATGCAATATAAAGTTAAATAGAATGAAATCACACATGGTTCAAATAATATGAAAAATAAAACAAACCATCATATAATAAAATCATATGACAAATCACAAATAAACAATGTTGTCAACAAGCATTTGTCAATGCTTAAGAGACTTTTTTTCTTTAACAATGTTTTTAAAATATTTTCATTTAATCCAGAGTGTATTTATGTATCAAGCATCACTGGACAATGAGAGTTTCTTAGATAAAGCTCAGCTTCAACATTACTGCCTCTCATATCAAGCTTAACTTCATCTAAAACATAAAATAATCTTTTTAATATACACACATTTTAATGAATGTTTTATAAAGTTTATTTTTTTCATTCTTAACTTCTTTATAATAGCTGTGCTCATATAGTATTCTCTGAAGAGACATTTTTGTTTTCCAGCATGGAAGACTTCACAAGATAACAACCTGACCTATAAACGTAGAAAATGGCAAGGCACAATCAGCAAGCAGGAAACAACTCCAAGGATAAAAGCTTTAATGTACAAAAGGTGAGCCCTTTCACAAATAAAATTGCTTCATCAGATCTCAGTCACATAATGATGTCATTTCCTTTATACCTAATAAAAATTCAAATAAACCAATCAAACATGAGCATCACAATTAAAGATATAAAATAACATATACAACATACAATCTCTACGAAAATGAAAAAAATATAAAAAGTAAATAAAATAAATATAATAAAATGAAACATATATAATACATACTTTGACTCTTTTCCTCGGTCTTTTGTCTCTCAATCTAGCGGTAATAGCTATATGGTCATTGAGCCCGTTACCTAAATGGGCTCTTAACCTAACAATCCATACTAGTTCTCTAGTCTCAGTCTTATTTGAGACATCACTTAATCTTTCATTGTCTTTTGTACATTAAAGCTTTTATCCTTGGAGTTGTTTCCTGCTTGTTGATTGTGCCTTGCCATTTTCTACGTTTTGATGTATTGGATTTCTGGCAGTTTGGTGGTTTTGCCTTTGGTTGTGTTTGTTTAACCTGACATATAAATTAAGCATCTTGACTGACAGTTAAAATAACCTGACAGAAATAAGACCTTTACAAACTAAAACAATAGAAAGAGGGTGAGTCATCAATAAATCTGCATTGCCCACAATGTTTACAGGTGTTCCTAATGCCAATTACTTCTGCACTGAGGTGTTACTCATGGCTTTCTAAAATATCTTTTATACTATTTTTTCTTACAAACAAAAAATGGCCTTTCACTTACAGCCATTTTCAGATCACTATTGGATGCAAGAATTTTCCAATTGCCCTCAACAATATTTCAAATACTAGATGCATCCAAACTATAAATGATGATATAACTCAACTCCCTGTTCATTGTCTCCCACATACTGTTTTCAGACTAATAATGTTAATAATAATAATAATAATAATAATAATAACAACAATATGCATTTATTAACCATGTAGGCCCATTGGACACAAAGTCCCTTTTCAGTGTAACCTAACATCTAGATAAGTGACCTGCTTAAGGCAAATTAGGGCTGAGAGAATCAAACCCTGTACCATAAGAAATACATTTCCCAGCCTTAACCATCTGTACCAACTACTCACTGTCTCTAATAACTAAGGGTTTCAAAATTGTGTGTCTGCTTGCTTGCTTGCTAGTTCTTCCATTTCACATTCTTTAATAAAATTTTCTGGATAACATCTTGCAATACACTCCTTTTAAGATCCATAACAATGCTAACTTTCCTTGAGTTGAGCAAAGCTTGGAGTCCTGGCCTGGGTTCCAGAAGTGTTTTCCTTGTATCCATTGCTATCTAGGCAAAGTAAAGTACCTTTGATTGCTAAATAGTACTTGCTTAGATTATTTGGAGTGATTGCTACTGCTTCCTGCTTTGATGTGTGCATTTCACTAATCTTTTTGCAGAAACAATTGCTCTTCCTCTCACTTTTACTTAAGTCTGCCTTGAAATTACCTGCAAAATGGGATTTCCAGCTAGCTGTTTAATTGGCTTGTGGTAGTACTGCACTTGTGGATCTGTTACATTGCAAGGACTGGGCTTATTCATGTTATGGCATGAGGTGTTTGCCTGGTTTAGCTGACTTGGGAAATATAGAAAAGGACTTGTGGTTCAGTCCTTTTATTGGCCAGAGGGCTCATTCATTAATTTTCAGTTTTTTCCTGTGCTGCTATACATTCTGAGTCTTTGCATGTGCTAACAGTGCCCTGTACAGTAGCAAACATCCACAAAGCAAAATATCCCTGTAAAACAGTCCATAGAACTGTACACTGTAAAGCAGCAATATTCAGTAAATACTTTGTGTGCCAACAATCTTAGAGCAAGTAGTTGGGCATCAAATGGCAATACCTACAGATTTAGTACAATTCAGTGTTGTGAAAACATTAATGTTAGTAGAATTTAGTACTGTTTAGCATAATCTGCCCCAGTAAGGCACCAACAAAGCACCCTTAATAGCCTTCTAACCCCAATACACCACCCCCTTGTAGCTCACCAATCAAAGGGCTGAACAGTATGGATATGCTATTTCCTAACCTCTATGTAGCTATGTTGGTTGATACTGGCATCTTGAGGCAATATAGTAATTGTCTAATGTTTACTGAAAACCACTAAAGCCTTAAAGAAGCAGACACGGTATATGAGTTGTACTTACACAATAACACTGGAGAAGAAACTCTGGCATGCAAGTGTGCATTAGGTTGTTGAAACCACGCATACAACACTCACCTTACATAGCACACAGCACACACATAGACTAACATATGTTGATGCACTTAAAAGCAAGCTCCCTAAACAACAAAGATCTCCTAGACTGTCTCTTGTCAAAACTATGCCTCAGCAATCCCAAAGACACTCAACAAAACACCTAATATCACACATACTGTCACACTCGGTGGACCCCCCAAACATGAAGCCACTAAGCCAAGCAAATACACACATCCCAGGGCTCTCATCATAGGGGACTCCATTACAAAATATACTGAGGCCCCTCTAACCAGGCTGAACAAGGAGAAGATAACCGTTAGTTACTTATCTGGAGCCAGGATCTGCCAAATTGCAAATATACTCAAGTCAGTGCACGACAGGTATTACTATGATTCCATCATAGTCTAGGTAGGTATAAATGACTTGAACTGTACCTCCCTATACTATATGAAGAGACTATGTGTCTCAGGCTGGTATGAGTCTAGCGCTGAGTAGCATATTACCATCTCCGAGGATGATGCCACAATATGGGCAAAAAATATTGATTTCAAGAACTAGCTCTCTTTCTGGTATCAGTCTAAGGGGATCCAGTATTTGTTAGCTTTGGAGGATATGGTTAAGAAGCTACTTTGCTTTGCCAAGGATGGTTTGCACCTTTCCTATCAAGGCTTTATAGTACTGGCTAAAACTTTACCACCCCCACAGCACCTTTTTCAGGCAATGCCAAATTGACAAACCTAGAGATATAGCAAAATCAACTCAACTGAACCTCAAGGTATTGCAGCTCAATGCCAGAACCCTAAAAAAAAACTACATCCCCTCCAAGCCCTCCTCTCACTTGAGAATGTTAACAGCCATGCAGTTACTAAGACGTGGTTAAAAGCAGCAGAGAGTAGCCCAACAGTGTAATGTTTCAGTGCCTTCCACACATTTAGAAAAGTGGCTGCACAGACAAGGGCTAAAGGTGGGAGTGTCTCAATACACATCAGTGACAAGCAGACCTCTAGTGTGGTCAACCAAGATGATGTGCTGGGGTTCCTCCATGTCCTGATCACCATAAACAAAATCCTGTACCATATCCTAGCCAGCTATAGGTCACCCTCCATGTTCCAGGAAGCTGACAATGCATACTAGCACCCACTGCAGACATTTACCATCGAGCCCAACACACTGCTCATAGGAGACTTTAATTACCCCTCTATAGACTGGAAATTCTACACAGCCTTTAATCTACAGGCACAGAGATTCCTGGACTTCATAAATACAAACACCCTTGACTAAATAGTGAATACGCATACTAGAGGCTCCAACATACTGGACCTTGTGCTCACAAGTATGGGAGAATTCTGCATCACCCCCCTCCCTCCCCATTGTCTTATCCTCCCTGGTAAGGTCTGACCTGTTAAGGTACAAAATAACTTTCACATGAGACAGTTCAGCAGATAACAGTAATCTCCTCTATTACAAGAAAAAGAACATACCTAGAAGACCAGGCAAATTATAAACTTGTATCTCCAAATTACAAGAATCAATATTTTATACTTTTCTTTCATTAAAAGCAACATTATTGTAACAACTATTAGATTGCCATGGCTAATTAGAAGTGAACACTGCAGCGTTAGTTCTGCTAAGATCTCATGACTGCTTCTTTATGACATTCCATATTAGGCACATATTCTGGATTCCATGATAGAACATTCTATTCAGTACAATTCTTAAACTTTTCTCACCCCAGATACACACTGAAGGGCATTCTAAGCATTTCATTCTTGGTGTGAAAGCATATTAGAAATAAAATGCACACAGAAACATTTTCCCTTCTCTGTACTTCTCACCCTTCACAGACCATAAAGCTGTCTCCTTTGAAATCAAAATCAGCTCCAAAATCCCATTAAACCAGTTGCAGTTAGAAACTATTCCAAAGCAAATTACCTTTTATTATGTGATGGCTTGTCAAAATGCAATGCCCCCTCCAAACCCTGAGAACACAGCAGCCTATGCTGAATTGCTGTCACTAGCATCATGCAACCTTGTCAATAGCTGCATAGAGACTGCTGTACCTACCAGAAGTTAGCCCAGGACTAGCCCCAGAAACAAACCACACCAGTGGCATCCCAAATATGGCTAAAATCAATTTTTCCAATAATAACGTTGATAGAACAATACATAAGGGTGAGTGTGCTGGTCAGTTGAGGATGTCTTTGACATACTCTACTAACGTTAGTTCTCTTTGCAATGTTGTTGTGTCTTTCGGCTTTTCCCAGTTAGGGGTCGCCACAGCGGAACTCCAGTCCACTAATGATTAGTAGTTGATTTTTACATGCCGAGTTACCAGCCCTGGTGCACAACCTTCAACGAAGGTACACCCATTCACGCATGTTTCCACGCAGAAGACGCTCGAGCTGAGAATCAAACCGGACAGCGTCTTACTGTGAGGCGACAACGCTACCGCAAATATGATTAGAAAACATTGGTGTGTGCTAATGTCTGATGATGAATGTAAAGAAATACTTAGCACTGAGGAATCCTTTTCATTTAAGAAAATAGACCCTCTAGTAAAACACTCTCTGTTATAAGTCATTGACTAGGGGGAAGAAAGCTAGTAGTGTAGTATCACAAAGGTTGGGTACATATCCGTGTAAATCTTGTATTGCCTGTAAATTTGCAAAAGCTGATAACTGCTTTGTGCATCCCGTCAGTGGACAAATATTTGAATTTAAGTTATATGCTGATTGTGTCACTAAGGATGTGGTTTATTTAGTGGTTTGTGAGGCACGTCAGAGCTACTACGTGGGGAAGACGAACTGGTGTTTAAGGGATTGGATTAATAAGCATCTATATTGCATTAGTAATAGTGATAAGAAGAATCCCTTAAGTAAGCCTGCTGCTAGTGAAGGAATTATGCATACATTTAAGTTTATGGTTTTTGAGATTTGTCGCTATACGTCTAGGGGTGGCGATATTAAGACACACATAGAATGTCAGAAGATAATGGATTCTTACTTTGAAAGCCCATAAGGATAAAGGTTTGAAAGAGTACGTCCCCTTAAGACCGTATTAAAATCACAGGGGCTTGAAACAATGATTCAATTAATTTCACTGTATTTCAACTGTGCTTTTTAATTCATGTTAGATCTTATGAAGCACCCAATGTTAGATGCAAAAGTGCTCATCTGTTTTACTGCTGCATTTTATTTACTTGTTTTTAGCTGTGAGTTGCATTAAACATTGTTGCACACTTCCACTCAGCTGGTTTTTACACTTTTATTTTTAAAAATCAGGAAGGGTCATTCCCATAAAGATAAAACCCCTCATCAAACTAAATAAGCAATTAAGAGGGCTAATTAGGTCAAGCAAAGCCAACTTTGAGGTTAAGATAGCCTCCCAGATAACAGGTAAATATCATACCTCTCAACCTCTTACAGCAAGAAATCTGGACAAGGCCATAAATAATGGGGGGACAAAGGACTAAAATAGGTGGAGACTGGCCCCCTTTGTAGAGATGGCCTCAGCAGTTTTAACCTCCTGGGTCCTATCACTGAGCCAGCTAGCTACCCAGCATGTTATAAAGGGGGTTATACCTAGTTCCACAAGTTTGTTGACAATGCCTAAGTGAGATATTGCATGAAATGCTTTACCCAAATTTAGGTAGGCAGTATGCACCATTTTCCCCTCATCCATTGCCTTATCTTTTCAAAGACGTCCACCAGATTCACTAAGCATGACCTTCCACTGACAAAGCCAAATTGGGATGGATCCGGTGTCTGGAGGTCTCCTATGTCCTTGTTGATGATTTCCATGATAATTCTTTCCATGGCTTTGCAAATAAGATCACTTAGACTAATGGGTCTGTAGTTTCCAGGATCTACTGGAGGTCCTCCCTTATGACGGGGATGACCGTTTCAGTCCTCCATTCATGTGGCACAAAGCCTGTTTTAAGACTATAGTTAAATAATGACTCAGAGGTTCTGATAAGTCATATTTTAGACTATTCAAAAGGCATCCTGGGATGTTATTGAGACCCACTGAAGCCATGTTCTTGGCTGTAGTGAGTGCAGCTTGGACATGCACAATAGTTATAGCTGGAGTGGGTTTGTCTGAGAGTTTTTTGATTGGATGGTTGAGAGAGGGAGGGGGATAAATCTGGAACTGAAAATGTCTGCTAACATGTTTGGCATATTGTCAGGCTCAGTGAATGTGGCACCATTAATCACCAGTTCAGCACATTGATGTGTGCTGCCCTTGAGGTTTCTGACATAGCTGTAGAAGACATTATGATTATCTTTCAACTGGGATGCTATCTTAACCTTAAAGTTGGTTTTGCTTGATGTAATTAGCCCTTTTAATTGCCTGTTTACTTTGATGAGAGAGTTTCTATGTTATGGGAATCATCCTTCCTGATTTTTGCAATCATTTTTTTCCTTTTGTTATATATCCTGTTTAATTTCGGATGCCACCAGGGTGGTTTGTTTCTAGGTTATTCCTTGGGGGTTGTACAGAGTTTCTAACAGCAATTCAGCATAGGCTGCTGTGTCCTCTGGGTTTGGAAGGATATTGAATTTCGACAATCTATCACTTAATCTTCTTTTTCTTTTGGCTGTTCCCGTTAGGGGTCACCACAGCAGATCATCTGTTTCCATTTCTTCCTGTCCTCTGCATCTTGCTCTGCCACACCAACCACCTGCTTGTCCTCTCTCACCACATCCATAAACCTTATCTTGGGCCTTCCTCTTTTCCTCTTACCTGGCAGCTCCATCCTTAGCATCCTTTTCCCAACATACCCAGCATCCCTCCTCACCACATGTCCAAACCAATGCAATCTCGCCTCTCTGGTTTGTCTCCAAACTATCCAACCTGGGCTGACCCTCTAATATATTTATTCCTAATCCTGCCCATCCTCATCACACCCAGTGCAAATCTTAACATCTTTGACTATGCCACGTCCAGGTCTTACTCCAGCATTTTTGTCAGTGCTACTGTCTCCAACCCATATAACATACCTGGTCTCACTACCCTCTTGTAGACATTCCCTTTCACTTTTACTGGTACTTGTCTGTCAAATCAGTCCTGACACTCTTCTCCATCCACTCCACCCTGCCTGTACTCTCTTCTTTACCTCTCTTCCACACTCACCATTACTCTAAACTATTGACCCCAAGTATTTAAACTCATCCACCTTCACCACCTCTACTCCCTGCATCCTCACCATTCCTCTATCCTCCCTCTCTTTCACACACATATATTCTGTCTTAGTCCTGCTGACCTTCATTCCTCTTCTCTCTAGAGCATATCTCCATCTCTCCAGGGTCTCCTCCACCTGTTCCCTACTCTCACTACAGATCACAATGTCATCTGCAAACATCATAGTCCACGGGATCTTCTGTCTGATCTTGTCTGTCAACCTGTCCATCACCATTGCAAATATAAAAGGGCTCAGAGCTGATCCTTGATGTAATCCCATCTCCACCTTAAATGCATCCTTCACTCCCACTGGGGACCTCAACGCTGTCACAGTATCCTCGTATATATCTTGTACCACTCTCATATAATTCTCTGCCACTACCGACTTCCTCATACAATAACACAACTCCTCTCTAGTCACCCTGTCATATGCTTTCTCTAAGTCCACAAAGACACAATGCAACTCCTTCTGACCTTCCCTGTACTTCTCCATCAACACTCTCAGAGCAAACATGGCATCTGTAGTACTCTTTCCTGGCATGAAACCATACATCTGGTCACTAATCATCACCTCCCTTCTTAACCTAGCTTCCACTACTCTTTTCCATAACTTCATGTTGTGACTGATCAGTTTAATCCCTCTGTAGTTACTACAGCTCTGCACATCACCCTTATTCTTAAAAATTGGTACAAAAACACTTTTTCTCCACTCCTCAGGCATCCACTCACTTTCCAAGATTTCATTAAACAATCTGATTAAAAACTCCACTGCCATTTCTCCTAAACACCACCATGTTTCCACAAGTAATGTCATCTGGACCAACAGCCTTTCCATTCTTCATCCTTTTCATAGCTATCCTTACTTCCTCCTTGCTAATCCACTGTGCTTCATGATTCACTATCCACACATCATCCAACCTTCTCTCCCTCTCATTCTCTTCATTCATCAACTCCTCAAAGTACTCTTTCCATCTCCTCAACACACTGTCCTCACTTGTGAGCATGTTTCCCTCATTATCCCTTTATCATCTTTACCTGCTGCACATCTTTCCTAGCTCGGTCTCTCTGTCTAGCCAATCGGTACAGGTCCTTTTCTCTCTCCTTAGTGTCCAACCTTTCATACAACTCTTCATATGCCTTATCCTTAGCCTTCACCACCTGTCTCTTTGCCATCCACCTCATCTCCTTATACTCCTGTCTACTTTCTTCATCTCTCTGACAATCCCACTTCTTCTTCGCCAACCTCATTCTCTGTATACTCTCCTGTACTTCCTCATTCCACCACCAGGTCTCCTTGCCCTCCTTCCTCTGTCCAGATGTCACACAAAGCACCTTTCTAGCAGTCTCCCTTACTAGCTCTGCTGTAGTTACCCAGCTGTTTGGTAACTCTTCACTGCCACCCAGTGCCTGTCTTAACTCTTCCCTGAACTGCACCTCATAATCACCCTTTTTCAATTTCCACCATTTGATCCATGGTACTGCCCTCACACTCCTCCTCTTCTTGATCACCAACGTCATCCTACAGACCACCATTCTATGCTGCCTAACTACACTTTCCCCTGCCACCAATTTACAGCCGCCAATGTCCTTCAGACTGGCCTCCTACATAAGATATAATCCACCTGTATGCATCTTCCTCCACTCTTGCACGTCACCCTGTGCTCCTCCCTCTTGTTAAAATACATATTCACCACAGCCATGTCCATCCTTTTCACAAAATCTACTAGCATCTGACCACTACAATCTATCACTTAATAAAAGGTAATTTGCCTTTGAATAGTTCCTAACTGTTACTGGTTTTAATGGGATTACAGAGTTGATTTTGATTTTGATAGAGACAGCATTATGGTCAGACCTTACCAGGGAAGATGAGACACTGGGGGAGGGGCAGCATTCTCCCTATATTTGCAAACATGGGTGTATTATCTACTTGGTCATGGGTGTTTGTACTTATGAAGTCCATTGATTTGTACTTATGAAGTCCAGCAATCTCTCTGCCTGTAGATTTTAGGCTGTGTATGATTCCCATACTATAGAGGGGTAATTAAAGTCTGCCATGAGTAGGGTGTTAGGTTGGATGGTGAGTGCCTGCAATAGGTCAAAGTATATATTGTGAGCTTCTTCGGACATAGAGGGTGACCCATACCTGACTAGGATATGGTATAGGATTTTGTCTATGGTAATCTGCACATGGAGGAACTCCAGTGCATCATTCTGTTTGACCACCCTAGAGATATGCTTGTTATTGATGTATATTGAGACACCTCCTCCTTTGGCACTTTTCTGTGCAGCTACTTGTCTAAAAGTGTGGAAGGCACTGAAACCTTGCACTGTTGTGGTGCTGTCTGCTTCTTTAAACCATGTCAGTAACTGTACAGATGTCTATATTCTCAAGTGTGAGGAGGGCTTGGAGGGAGTGTAGTTTTTTGTTTAGGCTTCTGGCATTAAGCTGTACTTTGAGGTTCAGTTGAGCTGAGTTTTTGTATGTCAGTAGGTTTGTCAATTTGGCATTGCCTGAAAAAGGCACTATGGGAATGGATAAAGTTTAAGCCAATATTCAAAAGCCTTGAGGGAAGAGGTACAGACCATCCTTGGCAAAGCAACATAGTCTGTTAACCATGTACTGTCCAGCTGAAAATATTGGATCCCCTTCGAATGACACCAGAAAAATGGACAGTTGTTGAAATCAATCATTTTTTGCTCATATTGTGGCTTCATCCTTTATTAGCCTCAACAAAAAGTTGAGATCCCGCATCAAAACCTCTAAAGCTAGATATGAAGGCAGAATTGTGGCAGACACTAAAAACAACCACAAAGCCTTCTACAGTAATATCAAGAATCTCCACAAAAATACCCAGAGTTACTGCACAACGGTACCTCCCATACTGAGCCAACAGATATTTCCAACATACTGACCAACAGATTCAGTGCCAACTTTACCCCTATCTCTCCCCTGAAAGGACCAATCACAATACCGGAAGGCACCCAGCATTACTGCAGCACAGGTTAAAGCTACATTGTCCAAGGCCAAGAATACAGCTTTCATGGGACCCGGCAATATCCCTGGCTGTGTTCTACATGAACTACAAAGTGAATTGGAACCACACCTGTGTGCCCTATTCAATCACAGCCTCACCTCAGGCTTTGTCCCTACAGAATGGCACACTGCTACAGTCATCCCTCTCCATAAAGGAGGAGCAACTACAGACCCTGGGAATTATCACCCCATTAGCCTGATGAGTCTGATAGGTAAGGCTATGGTGTGCATCATCATGGACCTAATAAACAAGGATATGGGGAATTTCCAAACTCTTGATCCCATACAATTTGGTTTTGTGAAGGGTAGATCATGTCTGCTCAACCTGGTTGACTTCTTTGAGTCAGTCACCAGAGCTGTGGATGAGGGCAAGGCAGTTCATACAGGCTACCTCGATCTGGCCAAGGCCTTTGATACCATTCCCCACTCAGGAATTATTGATAGACTCACCAAACTAGGTATTAACCCCTATATCACTAGGTGGGTTGCATGTTGGCTCACAGATAGAGCCCACAGTGTGAAAATAGCAGACTCCAAGTCAGACTGCCGACCAGTCACAAGTGGAGCCCCACAGGGATCGGTCCTGGTTCCTTTCCTGTTTGGCATCTACTTCTCAAGTCCAGGCCAACATGGATGGATTTTGGCTGACCAAGTCCACAGCCGATTGCAAGCTGGGAGCCATTATTGACTCCCCAAGTGATGTAGACAACCTACTAAAAGGCCTCACTGAGACCAACAACTGGTGTCAAAACCATGGCCTTAAGCTTAATGCCAAAAGATGCGCCGTCATTCCCTTTGGGAAAAACTCAATTCCCATTAATTACCACATTGATGGTAGCCCACTGAACACTGAAAGCGTTATAAGAGATCTGGGGACACAGGTTGACATCAACCTCTCCTTCAGCCACCACATTGCCACTGTGGTCAAATAGTCCTTCTATGTGGCACATCTCATTACCAAGAGTTTTGCATCCAGGAAGAGGTCGTCATCTCTCTCTACTCTTCCCTCATTAGACCAATTGAGTATAATGCCCCATTTGGCATATACCTTACTAAACACCTGCAACAGCCGTAAAGGCCACAAAAGTACCTCACAAAAAGGATGCTAGACCTTAAACACATGCCCTACATGGACAGACTCAAAAAGCTGCAGCTTTTCTCTGTGTCATATCATCTATTAAGAGGCAATCTCTGCTTGACTTACAAAGCAATGTCTGACCCAGCCTTGTTAGAAATGTTACACCTAAAGAAATCCCAATCCCTCCACACCACATGCTCCAGGGACCTCAACCTAATTACCACAATCAACAGAACATGTTGGAGGGACAGATTCAGAACCTAGAGACTGCCCATGCTCTGTAACAGACTTCCCATACATGTCAAGCAAAGCACCTCACTGGACCTTTTCAAGAGAAATTTTGATGAGTGGATGGGAAATAGAAAGTTCACCCTGGGGATCACTCCAGTGGCTCTACTTGATAGCGACACCAGGAACTAATGGTGGCATGATGCCAGGGCACTTCTATGGGCTGGGCTTGTAAAGGCTCCAGGGCCGTTGGCCTAGTACACACCTATGAACCTATGATGGTAATATGCTGCTCAATGCTGGGCTCATACCAGTTTGAGCCACATAGTCTGAAAGCTCCATGATGTCTCTCTTCATATAGTCCGGGGAGGTACATCTTAGGTCATTACACATACATGGACTATGATGGAATCATACTGGTACCTGTGACATAATAACTTGAGTGCATCCATGATTTGGCATATTCTGGCTCCAGATAAGCAACTAATAGTCATCTTCTCCTACTTCAGCATGGTTGGAGGGGCCTCAGTATATCTTACAATGCAGTCCCCTATGATGAGAGTCCTGGGAAGTGTTTTTGCTTGCCTTAGGGGCTTAGTGTTTGGGGCTCCACTGAGTGTGAAAGTATGTGTGGTGTTAGGTATTGCTTTTTGTGAATGCCTTGGACTTGCTGAATTATAGCTTTGACAACAGGTGATCTAGGCAATCTTTGTTGTTTAGGAAGATTGCTTTTAAGTGAATTAGTATACATTACTCTATGTGTGTGTTGTGTGCTATGTGAGGTGGATGTGCATGGTTTTGGCAACCTGATGTGCACTTGTATGGGAGCGTTTAACATCCAGTGTCATTGTGTGAGTACACCTCTCACATACTGTGTCTGCTTCTTTAAGGATTAAATGGTTGTCAGTAAACATGAGGCAATTGCTACATTGTCTCAAGATGCCCATATCCACTAAGATGCCTACAGAGAAGTTAGGAAATTGCATATCCATACTGTCCAGTCATGTGAGTTGTAAGCTACAAGGGCGTGGTATACTGGAGTTAGAAGTCTATTAAATGTACTTTATCGGAGCAGATTATGCTAAATAGTACTAAACAGTACTAAAATCTACTAGCTATTCTACTAACTTTCATGTTTACACAATACTAAATTCAACTAAATCTGTGGTACTGCCACCTGACTCCCAACTAATTGCTCTAAGCTTGTTGCAACACAAGGTATTTGTGCTATGTTATTGCTTTAGAGGGTACAGTTTTATGAACCATTCTTTCTTGGTGTTTGCCACTGAACAGGGCACTGCTAACCCATGAAAGTGTGCAAAATGTCTAGCAGCACAGACAGAAACTTAACGAGCCATCAGGCCAATAAAATGACTATCCTCTGAGTCCTTTTGTATGTTTCTCAACTCATATAGACCAAGCAAACACTTATTACCACAAGATAAATAAATCCAGTCCACCTAATCTAAAAAACACAGAAGATACCCATAAGTCCAATGTTACCACAAAACACTTAAATAATTAGCTGGAAATCCCTTGCTGAATGCAACAATATGAGGAAGAGCAATTTCTTCTTTTTTTTTACAAAATATGCAAGGAAGAGCAAATATGTCACAAAAAACAAAATCAGTGAAATGCACACATAAAAGCAGGAAGCAGTAGTGATCACTTAAAATAACTTAACTGCAATTTAGTAATCAAAGGAAGTTAACTTTGCCTGGATGGCACTGGATATAAGTGAAACATTACTCGAATGCAGGCTAGGACTCCTACATTTTGCTGAGCTCCTGGAAACTGAGCGGGAGACAATATGTAGTAAAGGACGTTTACTCAAGAGCAATACTGATTTGCTGGGCAGGCACTCACTATCATGGGTTTATGGAAAACAATGAGTGGGAAGAGTATATTAATAGCTTATACAACAGTCTGTAGCAATGAAAAAGGAGAGCGGGACTTTGGAAATCAGATTATCATAACGGGTGGAGGCCACCGACACAGCCTTATTATAAAACAACACCTGCAATAACAGTGGGGAGGTTGGGGAAACCCAGCTAGGCAAGGTAGAGAGGCACACAGTCAAATAAAGGCAATGGTGGACCTCTTTCAGAAACTTTAGCTTAATATGTTAGTGGGGGATGGGGCAGACACAGAATTCAACTTTTAAACGGGTAAAAAACAGAATATAAAAGCAGTGAAGCACAAATTGGTGCAGAGACAATTCTCTTACTATTGACCTTCTACAGTTTAAGAGACCGGACTATGCAGAAATTTAACAGTAACACTGTTTATGGAAAAAATGCAATAATAAATGACTAAGGCTCAAAATCTGACAATATTACACAGCTCTGCCACCACTGTGAGTACAAGACTAAGGCCAGCAAGGTTTAAAATATAAACAGATTGCTTTTACAAGTAATTCTACTTGTGGCAATAGAAGTGTGGAATAACACAGAAAAACAATCTTCTCGCAACTGTTAATAAACAAGGCTAAGGTCCCAGAACAAACTTAAACATGTAAACAGATAGAACAGGGCAGAAAAATGCAAAGTATTATGACTACACAGGTCACTAAGTGCAACTCAAATATTTAAGCAAAATTAAAATAATTTAAATAATTTAAATTCAGAATTTTTATTATATTCAAATAGTGGGGACTCAGAGAAAATATAATGGGTACAAGGGGTAAAATCTGCTGTATAGGTGGGTAAAATGCTGGATTAAAGTTATTTTGAATGCTGTTTATATATTTGATCTCAGAGTTCTTTCACTAAGAATTCTATGACTTGGGCATTATTACAATATCCCTTAAATTTAATGTAAACAACAGTAATAATAATAATAATAATAATAATAATAATAATAATAATAATAATAATAATAAAAAAGAAAGCATCTGGGAAGGAAAAATTCAGAAAAGCATTTCACAGCTGGGGATGTTAACAAATTGGGGTCTAAGAGCAGCAGGATATTAAATGTTCCATGGGACAAATCATATCAGATGGTTTAAGTTCAAATGAGCAGAAAATGCCAATGAAGGCTATGGGATATAAGGACACAAAGAAAGAAAGAAGCATTGTGTATATAAACTGAAAAATGATCCACCTTTACAGTGTATAAACATTCAGACATAGTGCTACATGCAGATCTTTACACCTCATCAGCATAATGGCATAGGATCAAGGTATTTCAGAGAAACCCAACAAACATGATGTATGTCCTACAAAAAAAACGTAATTAGGAACAAAACATGTCCAATGTTGATGAAATAAGTCACCTGAGGCACATAACAGGAACCTACAACAGAATAAGCCTAAGAAATACATGGAGTCCAGGCCATCATCCTTTTAATATTAAAATGTATGAGAGTGGACACAAGGCAAGCCATTATACAGCTGCAAGATGAAATGTTTTACATAAAAGTACTGGACACAATAGTGTCAAAACAATGAAAGAATTTAAGTATAAGTGTAAATGACATAAGGACACAATTACAAAAAGTAAAGGCTGAAGGTGCTATATAAGAAAGACTTTTTTTTTATTGATTTTTCAATAACAATCATTGGAACAACAAATTATAATAAGACTATGTACACATTTTACAAAGGCCTCAAGCAGTGTATAACGGAAAAAAAGGAAGAAAAGTAAAGGGAAGAACAAGTTATATAAACTGTAAAGTGGGTACAATATTCATTCATTCATACTTTCAATATGACTGACTAGATGAATAAGAAAGACTTTTGTCTTATCCAGTAAGTCTCGGGTAGACTAGATGGGCCATGTGGCCTTATCTGCAGGATGATGTTTTGTTTTCAAGCAAGTCTTTGGGAGCAACACTGTATACTCAAACATCACTCAATAGCTGATATATTCCTTGTTATTTAGTCTGACTCTGACCTCCTGGTGACAATTGTGTTGGTTATGTTTAATGTGAGCCCCAAGGCTAGCTATTCATCTTTACTGCAGTTTATCATCGCCTAGCAACAAAGATAATGACTCCTATTGCAGTGTGTAATCCCCATAAGTGTTGTAGCGCACAGTTCTGCCATATTTACAACCAAACAAACAGAATAGGCTACAGCACTTCCAAACTGCAGACTCCCAATCATATCTCTACATTCATTTTGCATCAGGATTTATACAGCTTGTCATCTGCAAACCAGTGGCCCACACAGCACTCAGCAATGATTCACATGACACAATGCATTAATTAACCAACCAAATTACAAGTTTTGTGTTATTTTCTGCCATCCAAAAGTAAATACAAATCTTCTGCCATTGCAGAGCTGCAACCTGCCAGGGGCAATCTGCTATTTGATGTCAGCCCTATCCCTCCAGGCCAATTGACTACAAAGAAAAGAAAGTCTCCAAATCAAGTTGAAGACATGAATAGGGAATAAAGCTCCTTGGTCATGGCCCTAACTTTATTCAACTTCTCAGCAACTATTTCCGATACTGCAGAGCAAGGAGATTTTCTAAACTATAGCAAGGAGTTCCTTTCTATAGTTCAGAAAAAGTACTGAATATCCATGTTATCTTCAGCCGCTTAAAAGCTCTTACCCTGCACACTACTGCAGTAAGAGACCGCACTCCTAACAGCTTATACCAGGCAGCTATTCCCCTCCCCCTGCCCTTGCTACAGCTCACTAAACTAGACCAATAATTGGCCATTAGCTATATCACCACTCTCTCCTTTTCCACTCACATTGTCAATGTTTCTCAGCATGTTTATATTACTAAATAAAATGCGAGGTTCCCTGTTCATTCTTAATTTACTTTGCTGTATCTTATCTCTTTTCAAGTCTGTACTCTCTTACAGTGGTATCCTTTTTGACAGAGTTAACACTAACTCTAGCCTATATCACATATGTTTCACTCTAAGCAAACTTGCCAAAATAATATCATAACAAAGCTTAATTCCTAATTTCTTTACCCAAACTGAAATGATCTGGCATTGCTTTCTCATTTCAGTTCCAGCCATACATTTTACCAAGAAACAAATCCTTCTTGAAAGAACATTGTTCAGCTTCTCCCAAATCTTAGATGGTGCAGAACAGCCATCTGCAATGAATGTGTTTATCCCAGGTTGCTGTACAACCTAATAACTATAGGATTTCAGCAAATGCATACTAAGCTTTCCCAGCTAAATCTTTAACCACTAGATTATCATGTTGAGACCTTGGATCATTCATACCGTTATGGCAGTCTAACTTAGCCTACAGAAACCTGTTTTAGTAGCTCTAACAATTTTGCTAACAATATGGAACATTGCAAAACGCTGGCTACTGCTGCAGAAGTCATATGTGATCTTATTCCCAGTAACTGTAAAAAAATTACTTTTCCCCTTCTTCCCCATTGTCCCCCACTGTTCCCTATACTTCTCTATTGCTTCATTTTCCCCCATTGTTCACCACTATCCCCATTGTTTGTCACTGTTCTCCACGCTTCTATATTGTTTCCTACTCTTCCCTAATCTTTCTCATTGTTTCCCATTTTTCCACATTGTTCTGCACAGTCCTTCATTGTTCCCCACTGTTCCCCATACTTCCCATAATTTCCCATTCTTCTCCAATGTTTCCCACAGCATCCACTTTTCCCCATGCTTCCACTTTTCTCCCTACTGTTCCCCATACTTCCAGATTGTTTCTCATTCTTCATCATTTTCCCCACAGACCCTCATTGTTCCCTGTTGTTTCCCATACCTCCCCATCATTTCCCATTCTTAACCCATTGTTTCCCACAGCACTCATTGTTCCCCACTGTTCCCATTGTTCCCCATATTTCCACATTGTTCCCTACTGTTCCCTATACTTCCCCATTGTTTCTCATGGTTTACTATCATAATTTCGAATCCAACTCCGTCAACCGCACTATGTTCGAACACAGAAAGTCGAACACGACAATGTCTAACTTCAAAAGCAAGCCTAGGAACTGGTTTTAACATGGGTCGAGATAGGGGTGAGGTTTGTAGTTCGGCAATAGCAGTGAACACCTATCTCAGCCCATGTTAAAACCCATTCCTAGGCTTGCTTTTGAAGTTCGACATTGCCATGTTCGACTTTCCATGTTCGAACATAGTGCGGTTGATGGAGCTGGATTCTAAATTATGATAGTAAACCGTTTCTCATTCTTCATCATTTTCCCCACAGGCCCTCATTGTCCTCTGTTGTTCCCCATACCTCTCCATTATTCCATACTGTTCAAGTTCAGTACTAAAAGAGTCATCTTAGGTCAACAAATCATAAACCCTCTGTGAAGGCTGGAGATTATGCCAGTCTTACCTATCAAACTGGGTCCTCTGCACTTTCAATTTGCTATACCTTTATAACAAGCTGATTTGTGGTAATTGTCCATTAATTCCCTTTTTAATCAGAGAGGAAAAAACTTCAATAAACTAGCTATCCCTTCAAAGATATTTGAAATTCAGGCAAGTGAATCACACACATTTAATGTTATTCATGTCTTAATTTGTATTTATTCCATGTTTACTAAACTGGAAAATCTGAAGTCTCTGAGCCTGTCCTGTAAACAAGCTCTGCTCATTTGGACTACCCCATTCAACAAATAGTATACAAATAAATTAAAGCATTTTGAAGCAAGGAACAGACTTTAATGACATTATGCAGTGAGGAAACTAGACAGCATATCAGCTCTACATCCCTGCATTTCTGATGTTACAAAGTATGCAGAAAAAGATCTCAGTTATTGAAATCCGGGCAAAGCCTGATGGAACTATGTTATTATCAGGACCTTACTCTGAGTTTAGCAACACTTATGTTATAGCATTAACAAACTACACTATGACATTTTTATTGCTGCATTTCCTTATTCAGAGCAATTAAGAATTACAAGCTGGATGTTGTGACTGTATGTTTGCTGTCACTTTTAAAGTTTTCATGTCTTATAGTAGCAGTAAATTGAAAATTTGTAGTTGGTGGAAGATGTCATTTGAGGGGTATACATTCATTTACTCAATGAAACGATCTCCAAACGTTAGATTTTCCTAATCAGAATGTCGATTTTCAAAGTGGCGAATGGTCAGAATGTTGTATAAAACACAGAATGCAATATTTCCGACCGCTCTACCACCTAAACAAGCGCTACCATGGGTCAAAAGGAGGGTGGGGTATTGTGCATTTTGCATATTTCCGGTTCGCAATTATGAGAACCTGCTGCACTGGTTTCGCACATTTTCCGGTCAGCCATCCACCGGCCGGTCAAATGAATGCACAGCCATGTGAGGTGCTTGGAGAACCTACTAACATCGACCAACATACACTTAATCTTTAAATTTGTGATGCCACATTCCATAATCTTATATCAGATGTGATTTACTGTTATAATTAAGCATAATCTCTTACATTACAGTATTATCACCAAAGTGATATAGTAAATCTCATAAGTGCCACAAGAAAGAAGTTACAAATTCTACATATTGGCAAGCATCAGCATAGCAAAATAAATATATCACTAAATAAATGGCATGCCTTGCAAATATGAGACCAAATCACACATTGGGCCTGCAGATGTTAAATTATAACAGAGCCAGCAAGAAATGTTATCAAATAATTTAATGATTTGATGAGGCTTTAAACCAATGGTCAAGTAGCTTTAAGGCACAAAAAGTACATTGAAAATAATTATTTCACCATTTAAAATGGCTTATTCTACTTGTATAATGCATTTATGAGGTTTTGACATGAAGAAAACAAGAGTGACAATGTGACAGATTTTAATTATAGTCAGAAAATTGGTCACAGTCAATTACATAATCATTGAGCTCTGAGACAGAACACAAGTTGAATAATAAAGTCAGTCAGTTCTATATCCTTCTGCAACATTAGAATAGCAACTCTAAGCTCCAGTACCTCTAAATATGGCCAATGTGGCAACCATTTCATTGAATTAATGTATTCTCTCCACAGGCAAAGATAGGCCATATTAGGCCATAAAACCTTTTTTTTTTTCACTTTTTTTAGAGAAATTTAGTTTAGAGTGTAAATAAAATATGTAAGCCATATCTATCTCATAGTTAAAGGATGCTGCTAACAACAGATTCTTATTTTTGGCAAAATAAATATTTTAATACATGTTTATTCTTTTTCTGGTCACTTCTGAACATTTCTGTGGCTGGCTTTACAGCAAAAATGGATGTAACCATGGATGGTTTTAGATACCAGTGAACCCTGCAGTCACTGAGGGCCCCCTGGTTGTTTGTCAAACCAACAGCAATCTTATCTACTAAATAAACTGAGTAATAATAGTAACGTATACGGTGAAGAATCCTATGGATTGGCACCATTTCTTCTGCTGTAAAATTCAAAGATATCTCTGGTTGCAGTGACAATGTTTTGCCAAGTAGCAGGCTTCATAATTTTATTAAATGCTTTACCAGTAACACAGTATCTTTGACTTGTTTAAATGGTGCTGGTGGGCACTCTGTCTACTAAAATGAACATTATAACTGGCATTAGTCATCCATGATGACTGTAGCTGCAGGGTGGCCCCTGATCATCCTTGACTGTGTGGGGGCCCCACAAAAGCTGCTGTTGGTTAGGGGAAATGAGGAGAAAAAAAGATAATTCATTCTCTGATTATGTGCTTTGTCCTAAACAGAGTTGTGATGTGACCCTGTTAGGATAAAGCTAGTAATTAGGGAATGACTGTGATTATTTCTTTCTTTCTAAACAATCACACGTCAGGTTCATATACAGGTGACTTCTTATTGGGCTAAGGGTGAGGAGGCGTGCTATATATGTGTATGACAACAATTCAGACTTTGCTTTCTTCCCCACTGCAGCACTTGACAGATGCACAGACAGTGGCACTGTTTTTGGGGGGCTGGGGGTTGGCAAGCAGGCAATATTCCTAGATAATATTTGTCGATCCTCTCAAATAATTGTCTTGTTAGTTTATTGTGAGATGCTATTTTGTCAGCTTTAAACATAAAGCCGTGGACACAATTCACGTTTTCCTTGAAGGAAAAAAGTAAGATTGAATTTCTTTTCCTACTCATGATTTTGTTCAGGTCACTAATGGATCAGAGGCTTAAGAAAATGCACCTCATAACATCTATATAGCCCTATGGCTTCTGGGAGATGCCCCAGCTTAATGTACTTATTTCCTACAGCTATTAGTGTGCTGCCCTGGTTAGTTAATGTGTGTTAAAAGGATTCAAGGAAAAGTAAAGCTGAACTGAAACACTAAATGTAATTCCTTTCCTTATTCATCATTTTTGTTCAGATCATCACTGTATGAAAAGTTTGTTGAAAATAAAACTGTAAAATGCACTTTAGAGCATTTTGAAAACCTTGGCTTCTGGAAAAAGCTGAAGAGTAAGTGAAAATGTGAGAAGGGAGACACAAAGTAATGTGTATAGTGTGGTGAGCCAGGATAGGGGAAACCAAGAGGGAACGCCGGATAATGTGTGTGTGTGGAACAGTAGATAATGGGAGAGCATGGGGGGCTTTGTCTACTGCTCCATTTCATCTATGTTTAGCTTTGTATATAGGATTATTGTAATGTAACATCATTGTAACTAAATACTAGTCACTCTGAATGTCCCTCTTTGAGATGAGCCAACGTGGTGTGATACACAGTCCTGTCAGAATGCAACAGCATTGCACCTACAGTTCAGTTTGTGCAGACTACTCATAAAATTTTGCAGTATGACCTAAAAAGTTACTTAGGAGAGGTGGTAGTGACAGGGTGATAATTAACTGGAGGTGGCCAGTGGGCTCCCAACTTGACACTTGCTGGGGACCCCAAAAATGATAACACCAGCACCGGATACGTCTCAGCTTAATTAAGCCCTAATCATGAAATCCCACTTACTTTTAGAGCAAACCATCAGAATTATCTTATTGCACAATACAAAACATATTAATAATATTAAAAAGCATAAGAAATTAAACATGTACTTGGGGATTCATTAAAGGCCCTGTTGCAAGCTGTACGGCTCATGCTAGAAAGGCTCTTCTCCCACAATGCAATATTTTGTGATTCAGAGACATATTAGCCACTGAGGTCAAGTCTAACATCAAGGGCCTCTGGCTGAACAAGTTTGTAGATGATTGCAAACTTCGTGCAGTCATTGAATCCCTCCAAAACATAAATATCTTCCAAGAAGGCTTAACACAGACTAATAACCAGTGCTGGAGGTATTGCCTAAACTCGCTGTCAAAAAGTGCATCATAGTTTGTTTCAGAAAGATGGCCATATCAACAAATGGCTACATTGACTATACCTCTAAGAGAAGACTCTGTAACCAGGGATTTTGGAACAAGTGTAGACAGTAATTTAGCATTTGACCATCATGTGTCTACTGTAGTGAGGAAATCATTCTATGCTGTGCAACTTATAAGGCAGGTTACTTCATCTAAATCGAAACATGTCATCATTATATTGCACTCTGCTCTCATAAGACTAGTCATTGAGTACAATGCCCCCTTTGGTACGTACGTAGCCAGGCATATCCAATAACTGGAGTGCCCTCAGAGATTCCTTACAAAGAGAACGCATGATGTAGAAAACAAGTCTTCTATACCAATCACCTGAAAGTCTCGTCCTTATATTCAGTCTCCTCAAGGCTAATGAGAGGTTACCATTGCCTGGCCTACAAAGCATCCTCCAATCCAACCCTAATAGACTTGTTGCACATCTGTAAATCAAATAGCATTAGCAACATCCAATCTAGAGACCCAAATCTTCACTGCAACATAAACAGGGCATGCTGGAGGGATATATATGTGTCTCAGAGGCTCCCTCTTCTCTGAAACATGCTCCCCAAGTGAAACTTGGATCAGTGGATGAGGAACCATAAATGTACCCCTGGTCTAGCACCTATATCTCTATTAGAGAGAGGAAGCTTGTAAATGCTCAGCCACCCATGCCCAAGTAATAATAGTATTAAAATCAAGAAATGACTTTGTTCGTTTATTTAGAATGCCAAAAGAAAAAAATGTTGAAAATAGAAACATTATTTAGTCACAATGTCGAACATGTTAAAGCTGGTTTTCAGTATTCGACGTTTCTGCAAAATGTCCGTTGAATTGCATTTGTTTTATGCACAGTGAGAACAGGAAGACTATCGTAATATTATGAATTTTCTATTTTACAGTTCGATTAAAAGAAACTTCAAAACCATTAATTTGAGGTAGTGGTAATCGAACAAAGTCATTTCTTGATTTTGATAGTAAACCTATATATATATATATATATATATATATATATATACACACACACACACACACACACACACACACACACACACACACACACACACACACAACCCCACAAAACACTTGGGAACCAATAACTATCAAATTTTGTTGGGAAGAGTGACTAGGTTTAAAAACGTCCCTTGAGTCGATAGTCTGTTACTCTACTACGATACTATGAATAAAGATCACATTTTCTATGTAGCTGAATCATACATAACACTAAGGCATTCAACATTCTGTGTCCTCCCAGTGCTGACTGTCTTGGCAGTTTCAGATTTAATGTTTTGAGTTTAGTCAGTTGTGATTATGACTTTTGTTTCTTAAAGTACAGAATGGAATTCTGCTTGAAAAGGTTGTGGAATAAAAAAATGTTGAGAAATTTGACACTGCATGTGAGATACTTAAAGCAACACTAGCAAGACACAGGAAAAGTAGGATTTTGGCTCAGTAAGAAATTGCAAATTATGGGTAAATTAATTAAATGGATGAATGAGGTGGACCAGGCGATTCATGTGTTGCAAGTATGTTTCTGTGCATCTCTTACTCTGAGACATGCAGTCTTTTTGTCTGGCACAGGAGGTTGAGACAAAACTGGAGGGACAGAGGGTTGGGAAAAGATTAAAGGAATGGACAGCTTAATGCATGAATGGTATAATAATGAGAGTTATAACGAGATGGCCAATGTCAGGAATTAGGTAAATAACTAGTGGAGTACCACAGGGGTCTGTCCTGAGTCTATTATTATTCAGTATGCTTGTCTCAGACATACCTGAGGGAGTACAGAACAGGATCAACTTCTTTGTTAATGACAGAAAAATAGGCGCTGCAGTACAGAATGGAAAAAGGGTCTAGTGGAGGATTTGGAAAGGCTGAACAAGTGGATAGAGAATGGCCAGCCAGGAGAGGTTCATTGTAAAAGATGCAGAGCAGCACTGTCTTGGACCACAACAACCCCAGTGTGAAATATTAACTGGGAGCAGCTGAACTGATGGCAACAGAAGAGGAAAATAAATTAAGGGTGTTGGTCACACCCAGACTGGCCACAAGGAACAGATTGAGATGTCAGCTGCAGTAGGAAACAGAATGTTGTGGTATATCCTTGGCAGTGACATAGATAAAGTGGGGTGATTCTGTACATTTGCAAGAACAATCAGCTGTTTATAATGCAAATAGCTGAGTAAAAAATTAAATGATCTGATGTCAGATTTAATTCATAAAATATAATCCGTCTAGTGAAGACAAAAAATATAGACTATGTACCCCCTTATAAAGATCATTGATGTACAAGTAAATATACTATCTATAAACATGAACAAAAAAATGAAAGGCAGAAGCAATGGAAATGTAGGACTTGGTTAAAGAGGAAAAGGAGAAAGCCAGAAGTAGAGATGATCTGAAAAGTAAGACATAATAATGGAGTGTGAAATCAAGAACACAGGCCAGCTTATAGTTGGAACAAGAGCAGACTGAAATTGAAAGAGCACTCTAAAACAGTAAATGGCTTTATAAGCAAGAGTAAGGTAACTGCTGCATCAATCCACTCCAGTCTTTAATCTTTCACCATTCTTACCACTCTTCCACATCACAAAATCACAAATTGCTCCTACCTTTTCCCATGTATTTCCATTTTTAATTATATTTCTACCCATATCCATTACTCCTTGCATCACCTTTTATCCTCGCTTTACCCCACCTCTGCTATTTATCCACCTTTATTTAGACTTCACCTCATCTCATCTCTATCCTTTACTCGCACCTCTGTCCTTTACTAATGCCTCTTGTATAAATACTGTAAATACTATAACTACTGTAAATATTCCATACTTTTTCAGTCATTAGCTGTGTAATCATGCTTACAATTGTAATAATATCCTTTTAGCTTCAAATCTTGCAACATATTTTTTTCTGTACACTGTTCAATTTAAAGTATCTAAATGCAAACACTTTTGCTGCAATTTTATTTTATGGTATTTTTCTAACTCTGTTTTGCTACCCTGAGCTGTGTCTGAAAAAGGTCCATTAGGATCAATGGCTTATCCCAGTCAATGCATTCAAATATGCAAGTAAATAATTTAAAAATGGAAGGTCAGGCCACTTGTTTCCCATCTGTTGCCAGCCTCTTACTCAGAGCCGTAACTTGATCATCTAGTACCTGGTCCCAAACACCAATCTGGCTTTCCCCTCAATCCCCAAATTAAGGAGAAAAAATGTCCATTGTAAACATCCAATCCCCAATCAGACAGACATTTGATTTTCAGACCTTTGTATATTATTTAGAAAATGAAACCCATTATTTTAGTTGCAACTTTCTAAACAAGAAAATATGTTTAACAACTTTGCAAAAAAAAAGGAAGAAGAACTTCATTCACCAGAGTGATGCTCCAGAACTTTACATTAAGAAGCCAGGTCCTTTCCCTGATCTGCACTCCTTCCAGCTCACTATCACTAAATAAAGACAGATATTTTAGTTTCAGATTTTACAACCTTCAGAAAATGCATGCATAAACAAAACATGTTATTGTAGTAGCAACTTAAAAAACTCTTTTACTTTTAAGTGTAACAAATTGCTTGCTACAAAGTAGCAAGGGGTCTGCAACAGTTGCAGTACCACCCACTAAGTGCTTCAGTGCCCCAGGCCTGAAAATGACAAAGTCATCATTAACTTCCTTTTTCCCATTTTTTTTACAAAGAGCTGATGTATCAAGACAACTGTCTCCATCGCTCTCTCTGTATTCAATGCCAGTCTCTTACCTTCTTGGATTGTCTTTCCTGACTGTCACAGGTCTTTCACACAATCCATCCATCCATCTGTCCAGCCATACATCCATCTCTTTGCTGGATGGCCTTAATTTCTTTTGCCTTATTCCTGTCTGCCCCAAATCTTCTTCACCAGATTGTCTTCTGCTTTCTAGCTTATGTGCCTAATCCGCTATAATCTGTTC
Source organism: Protopterus annectens (assembly GCF_019279795.1). Taxonomy (NCBI): domain Eukaryota; kingdom Metazoa; phylum Chordata; order Ceratodontiformes; family Protopteridae; genus Protopterus; species Protopterus annectens. Next base: position 328,149,817 of record NC_056743.1, read on the forward strand.
TCTTTGACATTCTTTGCAATTGGAGATACTTGGATTTCTGCTCTGATGTCCACATTTCTTTGTCTGCCCGAAAGTATTCAGCCTATCACCCATCTCACGCACTTCATCTCCATCACCTCTAGCTTCCTCAGCTACTCTGTCTTTACTGCCTAGGTTTCTGTACCATACAGTAGTACTGGTTACACAAATTAGTTTCTACTGAATGCAGGTACTACAATAAAGACACATAGGTAGCACCTGCTGATTATGCCCCCTAACTTGTTGCTCCCAGGGTGGCTGCCTCCTTTGCCACATCCTAGCTAAGCTTCTGCTGTCATCATTTGGTATCCATAGACAGTGTAGTAACGGCCTTGTGCTCATAGATGATGAATTCTTACACAACACAAATAAACGTAGGCATCTAAACAAAATCACATAAAAATGTCTTACAATGAGGCGGTAAAAATCTTTACCAAATCCTTCTAGATCTAGGAAGACCAGGTCTCAGCATTAATCTAACACATCATCTGCTGGCAGATTCACTCCTCAAACTGCTTTAGCTGCATATTTTGCCCCTCAAGATTGACACACCACAGTGGGGATGCCATTCCCCACAGGGGTCCTACCACTGACCCCAAGAATGACAGACCATTGGTCTGACAAGTCACATCTGCAAAACAATGAAATGTATTATAACTGGTTTTATAAACTAAGATATCAAAATTTTAATTAGACTTGACATATGGCAGTTTGTCTTTGTCAAGGGAAGATGCTGCCTAATGAATCTGGTTAACTTCTTCAAGAGGGCCACACAGGCTATTGACAGCAGTCATGCTGTTGAAACTGCACTTCTTAACTTGGCCAAATCATTTGACATCATGCTTCATGCTGGTGTTGTGAGTAAGCTTATGATCTCAAGACTGGAAACCAAGTGGACTCTATGTCCACAACAGGTACTTCATTTTCTGATGCTTATACTGCATTGCAGCATAAAGGGGGGGGGGGGGTTGCACTCCTGAATGCACCATCCTTAGGATGAGATGTCAAACTAAGGTCCCAACTACCTGAGTTGCTGGTAGCTTAGGTGGATATAAAAGATTCCAAAACATTTATAAAAAATGGTTGCTTTATTTTTTGCATTCTTTTCATCATAATTCACACATTCATTATATTTACACTTTATATAATTCTTGCTACACTACATTCATTGACCTTTCATCCCCATTTCTTCATCTGCAACCATTTTGATACTTTCTCCGTTATTTATTCATCCTCTTTCTAATTTGTTATATAACAGCTCCTCAAACTTCTCTTCTATAAGTACCAAATAACAACAAATAACATTTTATCTTTAATTTCAATTAGTCCCTTACTTCCAGAAGTATATTTTCCATTCAATATCATGTCAGTGTCAATATAAATGGTTTTAAAAACATCCCATCCAAAGCTGGTCTTAACAAACTCAAAATACGTTCTTTTTTATAGTTCAAAAACAGTGTTCTGACATTTTCTCAACATTACACATATTACACATACTTCCTTATATCATTTTATATATGTATTACTTTTCACAAGGAATTTATCAAGCAATATTTGCCATTAAAGTCCCCTGCTTCATAAAAACTCAAATCTTTTCTGTTTTTCTCTTATTGCTTCTTTGATCTTGTTTCCATTTTTACAAGGATCTATGTAACAGTTATCTATCATTGCATTTCATCAGACTTTTGTTTATTGTACTGTCTCATTCACATCAATCTTCCGTACTTTTTTGTTATATTCTTTTTTTTCCCTTTCAGATTTTCTTTAATCACTTTCTGTTTTTTATTCCCTCCATCTACAAATCATTATAGTTTTCACATCATACCCCTAGCATATACGTTTTTCAAAACCCAATATAAAAGTACAGAAGCCAAAAATATCAGATTTATCAAATATATCCCATCCTTTTATTTCACAATTTATACTATCCCTCTTTTAACTGGATATAATCTTGATCCCTTCAAGAAACAAACAAAAAAATCCCCAACAATTCACTTTCCACACAACTAAGAAACATACAAATACTACCGAAATAAGCTAATTTACTTAAAACAATTTTATTCAACAAATAAAACTTCTTTCTTAACAATAACTGAAAATCTTTCCGTCAATCGGTCATTTTCTGATTTTTGAAATGTTTTCCTTCCATGGTTCTATTTCAACATGATACTTCCAAAACCTCATTCCTAACAAACTAATCGCATTATTTGTAAAACATATTCCATCAATCTTTCTCACTTCCACAGAACCCTTACTTTTTGTTTATTCAATTGTAATTCAACCTCCCTAACATTATTTCTGTCCTAATAATAACTTCAACCATCCACCATCTGTTCTTGGCAATTAACACCAAATCATTTGCAAAATGTTATCATTAATGGCATTTTTATCCCTTCTATTAACTCCCATTTAGCCTCTTCCAGCTCTGACCTACACGTTTATAAAACTGCATTAATGACTATCAGAAACAACTACATACTCAGTGGGCAACCTTGTCCCTCTGCCCACCCACACTGTTTGCATTATCTTTTTCCCTGATCATCCATTTATCATCGCCAAAACAAATCCTCATACACTGTTTTTACTATCTCTCTTATTTTCTTTGCTATTCCATTTTTTTTTGAATATGTAGCATTTGCCTATGATCAATACTGTCAAATGCATTAGCTATATAACATACTCCTGTTTTTTTCTTCACCACATCTGTTTTTATCCATTTACCCATTTTCTATTCTATTTATACCCTCATTTAACCCTTAACCTATAATATTCACCAGTATTTTTCCGAATGACTTTCATAAATAGTTTAGTCCATATTTCCTAATGATATGGGCCTCCAATTTGAATTATTTGTCCCTCTCTCATTTCTCCATGCAAAGTTTATCACTTCTTCATATAGCCCATCTTTTTTACCCTATCTTCATCCATTCATTCAAAACTTCCAAAAACACATCTTTCCTGAACCTGACGTTTCTTTGTAAAAACTGTACACTACCACATCTGGCCCTGGTACTGAGTCATCTTTCCATCCCTTTATCAAATTCTGTAATATTTTCTTTTCCCTCTTTTTTCTATGTCTTCTACTAATTCTTTTTTTACCTTTCAGACTCCTTCCTTCACAATACTTTCCTCATACATTGTTTTCAACATGTCTCTCCACAATACCAATAATCTCTTATTATTTATATCTTAACTGTCCTTTCTCATCCCTCATCACATTCATTTTTCTCTCATTATATTTTACATCATTCCCTAAAAAAAGGAGAACCCCTTAACATTCCCATTTTCTCTTTATTGTATCTATACACATTTTCCTTCCTCTTCATTATTCCTACCTCCCATTTCCAATACTCTTTTACATGTTTCCTTTTCCACATTATATTTAACCTTCTCTTTCCTCCACTGTTATCGTACCAAACTCAGGTAATCATTTGCATATTTTTCTTAATATACCTCAGTTTATCAGGTTACTATAAAAGGGTTTCATTTTCACATAATCATCCCATAACAGTTCTCCTTCTCTTTTTAAACATTTAATCCTTATAATTTTTCCTGTCTTTTTAAATTCTTTCCATTTTTATTATATTTTCCTTTCCCCTGTTATTACCCATACCATCTATAATCTGAAAAGTTTACTTCTCTGCATCTATCTTTTATCGCCTCCATGTCTTCTGAGTATGAAACATAATCTGTCTTAGTTTCTAGCTTGCCTATTTTATGTGTATAGCTTCATAGTTTCATAGTATAGTACTAGGCTATCTGCCCTAGGGCATTTATAAGCCTCGCCAAAGTGTATGTGGCTTTCGCCACCCCATGTAATGATACAAAAGTGTACAATTTAAATGAAATTTAGTTTACTGTGCCTCTATCTAGCAATGACACAGAGATGACCCCCGGGGTAAACCTACGATCACCCATCCAGTCGTCCAGATTTCTCTTGAAGAGAGTCAGTGAGGGGCTCTGCCTAACATGGACAGGTATCCTGTTCCAGAGTGCGGGAAGCCTCTGGGTTATGAATCTGTCTCTCCAGCATGTCCTATTCATATTTGTGCTGAGGTTTAGATCTTTAGCTCTCGTGGCTCTGATGGATTTGGATTTTTTGAGGTGGAGCATGTCCATTAATTCTGAATTGGACATGGCTTTGTACGTAAGGCACAGATCACCTCTGAGCAGGCGGTATGCTACTGAATAGAGCTGGAGCTTTTTCAATCTGGCAGCATATGACATATGCTGGAGACCCTTGATCCTCTTGGTAAGGTACTTTTGGGGTCTCTCCAGCTGCTGCAGGTGCCGGGTGAGGTACATATCAAATGGGGCATTGTACTCAATCATAGGCCTGATAAGGGAGGAATATAAGGGTACAATGACATCCTTTGATCTGGATGTGAATCCCTTCATGATAAGGTGGGCAAGGTAGAAGGTCTTTCTAACCACTTTGGCGACGTGGGTGTCAAATGAGAGGTCACTGTCAACTTGGGTCCCCAGCTCTCTGATTACTTTTTCTGTACTTAATGGATTACCACCTATGTAGTAATTTGTGGGTACTTTGTTTTTTCCAAAGGGGATGACTATACATTTTTTGGCATTTAGTTTAAGGCCATGGCTCTGGCACCAGTCGTCTGTTTCTGTGAGGCCCTTCTGGAGGATGCATGTGTCAGCTGGTGTGTCGACTATGGCGCCTAGTTTGCAGTCATCTGCGAACATTGTCAGCCACAACCCCCCTATGTTTGCCTGCACATCTGAGAAATAAATACCGAACAAGAGGGGTCCCAAGACAGAGCCCTGTGGGACTCCACTTGTGACTGGCTTAGAGTCTGACATAGCTCCAGCTATTCTGGCTTTGTGGGTTCTGTCCTTTAGCCAGTTTGCAACCCATCTTGTGACAAACGGGTTTACATTTAAGCTGTTGAGCTTGTCTATGATGCCTGAGTGGGGTATTGTGTCGAAGGCTTTTGCCAGATCCAGGTAGGCTGTATGAACTGCTTTGCCTTCATCGATGGCTCTAGTGACTGTTTCAAAAAAGTCCACCAGGTTTAAAAGACAGGATCTGCCTTTTACAAAGCCAAACTGAGTAGGGTCAATTGTCTGTAGGTCCTCGATGTCTTTGTTTATGAGTTCCATAATGATCCTTTCCATAGCTTTGCAGACCAGGCTGGTCAAGCTTATGGGGCGGTAGTTCCCAGGTCTGTAGAGGTGCCATCTTTGTGGGGTGGGACCACTGTAGCTGTACGCCAGTGTTCCGGGATGTATCCTGTAGCAAGGCTAAGATTAAACAGCGTTCTTATGTGTGGGTTTAGCTCCTCTAGGAGTTCATGTAGCACGCAACCCGGGACACCGTCAGGTCCCATGGATGCTGTATTTTTAGCTTTGCTGAGGGCAGCTCTCACCTGGACATCTGAGATTTCAGGGAGGTTGCATTCAGCTGAGATATTTATTTCGTCTTTTGGGGGAGAGGGAGGGGAGAAATTTGCACTGAACCTGTCTGCCAGTATGTTGGCAATATCTGTGGGTTAAGTGTATTTTTTGCCATTATGAACTAACTCTGCGCATATCTGAGGGTTTCCGCCCAGGTTTCTAACATAACTGAAGAAGGCCTTGTGATTATCTTTAGTGTCCTTAGCAATTTTTCTCTCAAAGTTGGCCTTTGATGATTTTATTAGTGAACGTAGTTTTTTGCTAGTGCTGATCAGGGATGCCTTCCCTTTATGGGATTTTGCTCTGTCTTGCAGTAGCTTCCTTCTCTTGTTATAAAGTTTGTTTATGGCTGGGGTCCACCAGATAGGATGCCTGCCTTTGATGGAAAGGGTCTTGGTTTTATTTGGGATTGCATGATCCATGCATTCTTGGGGATGCCCATAGAAAGCATTTGTGCAGGATTCAGCAGTGTGGGATGTGGTTTCCACTGGCCCAAGGGGCTTGAAGAATACCATTTCAGTCCTAAGGAGTGTAAACTCAGCTTTTGAGAAGTTTCTCACTGTGGTCTTTTGTGCTGGGGGTGGAGGTGGGATATGAATATCTAGGGTTATTAGTTTATGGTCTGATCTCACTAGTGAGGGGTATACTTCCGGTGTTGAGCATTTTGTCCCCGTGTTTGTGATGATCAGGTCAAGTATGTTATTTCCCCTTGTGGGGGAGGTGACTAGTTGTTCCATCGCATTTGAGTTGATGAATTCCAGGAACCATTGGGCTAGGGTGTTGGGGCTTGAGTAATGCACCCAGTCTATGTTTGGGTAGTTGAAGTCTCCCAGTATGATGGTATTTGGTGAGACATTCATATCCTCCAGTGTCTTCAGGAAGGCTGAATAGAGTTCCTGTGATTGCGAGGGTGGTCTGTAGCATGCAACAAGTTGTATAGCAGTTTTGCCTACGGTTAGTTGCACATGGATGGTCTCCGATGCTTCGTGCGTTGCCACTAACCTGGAGGTGTGGATGTCTTTAATGAATATGGACACTCCCCCTCCTTTTGTGGTTCGGCCCAGGTTTTGGGCCGAAATGCATGATACGAGGTATAACCTGGTAGGGCTGGGGTGCTCTCAGGAGCCTTGAACCAGGTTTCAATTACTGCACAGACATCGATGCTCTCCATACTGAGGAGTGCTTCGAGAGCCTGCATCTTGAGATTTAGACTACTGGCGTTGAGCAGCATTATCCTTAGTTTTTTTCCTTTATTGTTTTCTAAGGTGGTGGGTTTGTCTTTTGAGCCTTGCCTAAAAAAGGCACTATGGGGGTGGCAAGAGCCTTAGCCAATATCCGGAAGCCCAGGGTTGACAGGTGCAAGCCGTCCCTTGCGAAGCAGCGTGGCTTGTCCAGCATGTCATCCCAAGCAGACAGACATTGGATCCCCCTAGAATTGCACCAGTAATTGAGCCAATTATTAAAGCTGATCATCTTGTCTTTGTATTGTGGCATCATTCTTGGTGAGGGCAAGATGCTGCTCAGGGTCAGGGTCATACCAGCCTGGGCTACATAATCAGAGAGCTCCTCTATGTCTCTTTTCATGTAGTCCAAGGAGGTACGTCTCAGGTCATTCACCCAGCATGGACAATGACGGAGTCATATTTGTACTTGCTTTGGAGTGACCTGAGTGCTTGTGTTATGTGGCGGATCCTAGCTCCCGACAGGCAGCTCACCGTTACCCTCTCTTTGTTCAGCCTGGTAAGTGGGACGTCAGTGTGTCTGACTATAGAGTCACCTATTACTAGTGTATCAGGCATGGTGTTTCGCCTTAAGGGCTGTGATTGTTTGGCACACTGACTTTGTGTACTATGTTTTACATGTGCAGAGTTTTGAGGTGGTGTTTTCTTGGATGTCTGCTTTGGGAGCCTCTGTTGTTTTGGTAAGTTTTTTATTAGAGCCTCCGAGTATGTCTTTGTGTTATTATGTGTTTGGTTTGCAGTTGTGGTTGGTTTATGTGAGACTGGGTTTGTTGTGTGTGTGGTTACCTTCTCCTCCTGTCTGGTCTTGCTAGTCCTGTGTTGAGAGAGTTCAGCCTCCAGTTTGGCTATATAGTTGCATCTCTCACATGTGTTTGTGTTTGTTGGGAGGAGGAGAGGGTTGTCTGTGTACATGAGACAATTGTAACATTGTCTCAGGATTCCCAGATTAACCCAGCTGAACTGGAGAGGACGTCAGTAATATACCACTCGACATGCCAGAATAGTATAAGGGGGTGATGTATAACTGGGTCAGAAAGAGGACTTTGAAGGAAAGTGGGTATTAGCACGGGTTGTAGGTGAATGTAGTGCTTATGTTAGTTTAAGGGTGCTTCACTTAAAAGAAAGGTTTTAGGAGCAAGTGCTAGGCTTATGATAAAGCGAATAGACTGATTTTGTTGAAAGTAGAGCTTTCTTAGGGAAAAAAGTGAAGTGCAGACTTGGCGGAGCCAGGAATAGTTTAAGCCTGTTTAACCGGTGCTGCGCTATGTGCACAATTGCGCAAAGCAGCGTAAACACGGATTTTAAACAGGGAATTTCAAAAGAGCTGGAAATGGTCCAAAACGACCAATTACTGCAAGCTCTTGTGCTGAGGTCACTCCTTCAGGGACAGATAGGCTGCTCAAGGCTCCCCACTCCCACTGATGAGCAAAGAAACTTCCTTCTATCCAAGTAAGGCAATGGACAACACAGGAACTACACCACAGTCCAGAATACAGCAAAGCCTGTATACTGGTCTAAACTAGTCAAGAAAGGCGGGAAAAAAAGGATATTTTTTTGTTTTTTTTTTTTGTTTTTTAGGTTAAAAAGCATACAGAAATGCAGGAAAAACAGTAATAAATCACTTACACAGGCTAGCTCACTTTAGTGGGTAGCCTCAACAGTTAAATTTAACAACAAACTTTCGACCAAATGTAACTTTAAGTGCAGATAATGTACAATGCAAAAAACAGGTAATAAAGCAGTTTAAACTTGTTCAAAGTAAGAAAAGGAAGGTCTCTCTGGTAAAAACAGCAAAAAAATACTTAGATCAGGAAAGTAGTCGCTTTTCTCAGTTCTCTGCTGCTAGCACCACTCTGCAGGATCACGAGGAGCTGTTTCTGAGTAGTATAGCCAGAAAAAAACGCTCAGGGGCAGATTTTAAACAGGGAACTTCACAACAGCTGGAAATGATCCAAAACGACCAATTACTACAAGCTCTTGTGCTGAGGTCACTCCTTCAGGGACAGATAGGCTGCTCAAGGCTCCCCACTCCCACTGGTGAGCAAAGAAACTTCCTTCTATCCAAGTAAGGCAATGGACAACACAGGAACTACACCACAGTCCAGAATACAGCAAAGCCTGTATACTGGTCTAAACTAGTCGAGAAAGGCGGGAAAACAAGGATTTTTTTGTTTTTTTTTTTGTTTTTTAGGTTAAAAAGTACACATAAATGCAGGAAAAAACGGTAATAAATCACTTACACAGGCTAGCTCACTTTAGTGGGTAGCCTCAACAGTTAAATTTAACAACAAACTTTCGACCAAATGTAACTTTAAGTGCAGATAATGTACAATGCAAAAAACAGGTAATAAAGCAGTTTAAACTTGTTCAAAGTAAGAAAAGGAAGGTCTCTCAGGTAAAAACAGCAAAAAAATACTTAGATCAGGAAAGTAGTCGCTTTTCTCAGTTCTCTGCTGCTAGCACCACTCTGCAGGATCACGAGGAGCTTTATATTATCTTTATTATCTTTCTTTCCCTATTTTATTACTTATTTCATCATTTTCTTATCTTGTGCCCTTCTCCTTTTCTATTTCCTTTAGTTACAATTAAAATCCCTAACTATAACTAAAGACATATTTACAATCACATATTTCTTTATTCCTTCAATTTTTTTACATTTATATTTGTGTATGCATAAATGACAACTTAACACCTTCTGTTTCATTTCTATATCACGTACTAATACTCTTCCTACTATATCCACTATTATATCTAATGTCATAATATCTTCATTTTTTTAACAAAACTACCATCCTACCCTACCGCATCTCAGACTTTGCCTTTTTTCTCATTTTTCACACATCTTGTATCAAGTAAAGAAATTATGTCTACCTGCACACTTCTACAGCATTCAAACACCATCATCCTTAATTTTTCAAACAATATATATTTAAAACACAATATTATACAACAACCCCCCCCATTAATATTCCAAAACATCCACGCTGATTGGTCAGTGTGCACATTGTAAATCAAAGACTTATACTAATGGAAAAAGGTTCGTTCGCCCGGACATTTTCCATTAGTATAAGTCTTTTTTTTTTTTTTTTACAGCAATGGAGAACGCAAGATCTCCGTTGCTTTTTAGAAACTGCCTCACTATGTTAAAGGAGTTTAACATAGCAAGACAGCTTTAAAATAGTAACGGAGATCTTCCTTTCTCCATTGCTTTTTTTAAAGCTGCCTCGCTATGTTAAACTCCTTTAACATAGCGAGCCACTTTGTAAAAAGTAACGGAGATCTTGCTTTCTTCGTTTCTTCCACCCACAGCTCTGATGTACTGCGTAAGCATATGCATGCGCAGTACATCAGAACTGCCACAAAATACCAAACAGCTGCGGAAGGGCAGCATGGAGGCATTATACAATGCCATTATTTAAGAAAAGTAAGTTTTTTTTTTTCTTAAATAATGTCATTGTATAATAGCAATATCTCACTTCTGGGTGTGGGTAATACTGGATTTACCCACGGTTGTCTTTGTTTGGCCACTCAGGCTTCGCCCTCTTGACCAAACCACACCAACTGTGGGTAAATCCAACATTACCCACACCCAGGCATGGGTTATTGCTTAATTAACATTTACCTTTTCCCTTTTTTGCACTTTTCTTTATTCCATCTTTTGGTTTCCTTTTCTTCCTTCTAACCCTCCATCTTATTGATCCAACAACTTGTTTTTCTGATTCCACACTTTCCTCTCCCTCTTCTTCCACCTCAGTTTCCCAAACTCATTCTTCATTAATATCTGTTTTAATTTTTCTTTCATTATATCTTGTTCCTCATCTACTATATTCTCTTCTATATAACTACCCAAATTCCTCGCTTCTTCCATCTCACTTTCTTTTTAGTATCTACATTCACTTCATCTGGTAATGTGAATAGGTAGCTTACATTACACACTTTGCATGCTGGTATGCGCCAGTAGGCCATACCAAAAAAAAAAAAAAAAACGTCCTAGACCCACCTACAGATAATGGCCACAGGATACTCTCTCTTTCCCCCTAGCTTACAAGTAAAGAGATGAGGGGGAATCCCCCTAAATGGAAAAGTGTGGATTTAAGGGAGGCTAATGCAAATATAAAGGGTAAAGAAGTTAACTTGAAAAAATAAAAGATCTCCAGAAAACAAATAAAAAACAATATCCTTGCATGGGATCAAATGTTGATACACAAATTGTCCAAAGTCTCCTTCCACAAGAAACAATATACTCAAGAGAAGCATACTTAAAAACAAACTCATAGATCTGGAAACCAAATTAGCTGTCCAAAATATTGATAACCTAAAGGACCACATCAATGAAACAAAAAAATACTAAATCCTCTATAGCTTTCACAACTTTCATGGTATGAATCAAAATGCCTAGCTAAGTACTCCAAGTGGACTCAGATGGCCTCTAAAACTTTCTCTAGGTTACAATTTATTCATTTATTGTATTTATTTATGTATTTTACATTTGTTTACTAGGAAAGTCTGACTTGGTAGGTGCCCATTTTCAGCAGAGGCTTAGGGAGAAAAGCTTCACATACAAACACATAGTGACACAGAACATGAATTTAACATATTATACAATGGGAAAAATGCATAGAGAAAAATACACCATTATTCTGACAGAAGATATAGTATACCGAAAGACATGCAGTGGAAAATATCAGAAAGACAGATGCAGCCTATGGTGATTAAGAGATTTCTTATGCTGGTAGATAGGTCATAAGTAATGACATTTATCCAGGACTGTTACACCAGCACAGCCATGTACTAGACAAATGGTTTTTGAGCAGGCAGCTTTTAAAGTAAATAGTAGTAGTTGTGGCTCTTACTGTATATTTTGAGGGAGTGTGTTCCAGATTTTGGTTACATAACTAGAATAAAGAGAGTTTCCTGCAGTATTCTTAGCTTTGGTTACCTTTAATAGTGATTTACTGGTGGAGCATTAGAGACAATGACTGGATTAAGGTTCAAGTATGTTTTGCAAATCTGGTGGTTTTTTTCTGGTTGGTTGAGTAATTTATGAGCCATTGTCAGTTGATTATAGGTGTGAAACTTCTAACCAGGATAGTTGTTTTAACGCTAGGCAGTGATGTGATCTGTGTGTAGAGTCTATGGCAAACGTTGCTATTTTATTATAACATGCTTCACGTTTTCCTAAGTCTGTTTCCTTGAGGTTAGTGAGGCATAGATGAGTGCTGAGAGAAGAGGTGTTCTTGCAATGGCTATCTTAGTACTATTTGTTAGGGGTTGTATATTTCTATACAGGGTTCATAGTTTATTTGTGCACCTTTTTTTGTTTGTGATATGTGCAGATCAAATCTGATGTTATTATTGATGGCAGCACCTAGAAATTTTGTCTGGGTTATCAGACAATAATATAAGTAAACACTTCACTCTCCACAATTCAAGCTGTTCAACATGAAGGCAAAACATAGCACTGTACCAAATAAATGATTCAGATTTTTGAATCAATTTATTCACAACTATATTCAGAACATAAAGGAATCTTTAATCAAAAAATACTTGGATTCTTACTTTAAACAACTAAACTACCAAAAGCCAAATTCCAAACAAAAAAAAGAAATCCTTGAAGCACTCTTCTTATTGTGGGAAATTAACAATACTATTAACATACGAAAAATGGCAAAGCAACAGTTCCATATGGCTCCAGCTTCAAGTTCTATAAATGTTTCTTACCTTACATTTGAAAAATCTTATTAAAACGATTCAATAATTTTAGAACTCTGGGTATTTCAGCCTCTGTCTGAATGGCTCCAGAAACATACTTATACCAATATTTAACCTCAATCCAGAAGACCCCCCAAATTACAGACACATAGTATTTATACACACTGACTTAAAAATCTAAGCTTCTCTATTAGCAAACAGACAGAAAATCATCCTACACTCAATTATATCACCTTGCCAATTTGGCTTAATACAATCTAGCAAACTTTAACTTTAGAATTCCAACAGACCCTAACTAATGACAACAACCACAACTACTTCACCTTAGCAACATGCATTTCTGAAGCACTTGGTCGTATGAATCTAAATTTTACTTTTACAGTTATGCACTTTTGGGACTTTCCAGAAAATGTCATCAATGCAGAAAAGGTGTTACACTCAAATGCATACATTCAGTTATCAACCAATAAATCTAACTCAAATCCTTTGCGTATTCTAAATGTGCCAGACAGGCTTGCCCTCTCTTCCCTTATCTGTTCAATCTCTATATTGAATCGCTATTCATGTCTGTAACCCAGTATGCATACTTCCAATTTTCTAAACTCAGAAAGATTCTCATTTCCCTAATGACTTCTGCTGCTGACATCTTTAAAACGAGATCTCCCCAAAATAATTGATAAAATTACTGAATACTCTCATTTCTTCAACTATAAATTAAATACCAACAAATCTACAATATTGCCTCTAAATTGTTGTTATACACCCTTACATGGCTCTTACTATAATGACATCAAAAGTAGTTCCCAAGTGAAATATTAAGAATAAACTGCAGTGAGGATCCAGCATTTCACTTCAACAATAATCTTAGAAAAACTTGGATAAATATTAAGAATGACATTGCAAGATACGTGAAATTAAAATTCTCCCTGTTGTAATTAAAATGAATGTCTTGCCCAGAAATTTATTCCATCGTATGACTTCCTTTAGTCCTTTACTTAATAAACTATTTAAGGAAATCAACTCAGAAATTTTCAAAATCATTTGGGTACCCAAATCAAGAAGAATACCCTATCATAAATTAATTGTATCTAAATCATGAGGGGGACAAGAATTACCTTGTTTCTTACTATATTACTTAATTATAAATGCCAGTAAAATATTGAAAATAAACTACTCACCTAGCCCTAATGCATGGCATTCAGTATGGGTTAAACTATGGTGCAATTAAATTCTGTCTGATAGCTGCAGTCCTTTGGCTCTCCCATTTCTAAATCAAAAGGATCTAAACACCTACAAAATACATGTTTTCATATGGCCAAGTAATTAAATCTTTTGAAAAACATAAAAGTAAGCATCCTAATTGCGAATACCCGATTTGAACTCTCATAATAAATAAACAAGAATCCTACTTTAAATTAAATAACCAAATGGACCTGTCCAATTTCCCATTAACTAAAGGTGAAATGATCTGGGATTTTGTTAATCATCTACCTCTTTCATCTAATAATACAAAAATGCTCCTACTGAAAGGTTACTAACCTATTTTAAATCAAGTAATATATCTAATTCACAACAAAGTTCATGTTCTAAGTCTTGGCTCTGTTGATTATAACACATTTACCACATTCTGGTCATTCCTATTAAATAATAAACCTGTTTCAAACTCCTACTAACTTGCTACATTACTTAGATATGAAAATGTTAAAACTTTTTCAAACTATTAGGCAAAATTCAATTCTCTCCTCACTATCAATGAAATAATTACGTTTATTCAATTTAATATTAAACACATCCCCTAAAAAAATTTTATATACCGAATTCATGATCTTAAACAATGCTTCCTGGCTCCCATTAAATTAGTTACTATTTTCCCAACTACTCCATCAGCATTTAAGTCGTGTGATAAGTGTAATGCAGACCTGATTCATATTCTTTGGAGATGCAAATACTCAGCACATTTATGTCTCGCACTAAAAAAAAATACTCTCACTGAGTGAGGTCAAAATAATAAAAACATCACATCAAATTTTGATCTCCTAAATAGCCCTCCAAAAACGTGTCACATAAAAACTCGTACTTTCTAATAACAATTTTTTATATTTATTGAACTATACATCATCTAAAACTGGTATGATTGTAAGAAAATATGCTGGTCTTCATTTAAAGAAATATCTGAAAGACATGTCAAAGTCTTCAGATCACACTGCATAGTAAGAAAAACATTTCCCTTTTTTAGAAAGTTTGAAATTAATCGTTGATATTATCAAATAAAAATTATTCACAGTGCTTATGTTGTAAAAGTTTCTAGCATTTTCAGTAATAATCTCAATACATTCACTTCTAACTCACAGATTTATAATCTACTGTTTCTTTGCCCTGACTCCTTTGTCTCCTCTTACTATTTAAATAAGGGAATAATTAACATATTTATCTTTTTTAGTATGCTCTGTGCTTTGTATATAGTTACATATAGTTTTACATGGTTCATGTTATAGAGGTTGAGTTCTAGGTCATAAGGACCTCTTTTTTATTGTTGCTCTGGATTTTATTTTTAACATTGTTTGAAACATTTCTAAATAAATGAAAAACATATGAGTAAAATATGTCTAATACATAAATGTTTCAACATAGCTTGCTAAACAAATATACATGAAAGCTGTGCAAAAGTATCTGTTGTAACTTTATCTACTACTGGTAACATTTATCACTACTTGTCTTCCATATAATGCTTGTTGGAAACTTAATACTTTATTTATTTATATTCTGCTTTACTGTTATGAATATTACATGAATTTCTCCAACAAAAGAGTAGAATGTTATCTATTTAGTGTATGCAGTGAAACAGGACAATGATCTTACTTTGTGCAGCTCTGAGTACCAGCACAGGTAAAATCATTTAGGTTGTAATGGATACATGCCTGGGAGATGCTCTGAAGTCTTGCCTCACATGCAGACACAAACCTGAATTTCAATGAAGCATCTCATTATTATTTCCCTAAATCAGTATGGTTTTCTTTGTATGACCTAAAGTAACATATACACAACTATCTGTGTTTCATAGTGCAGAATACAGAGGTGGCATAACTCACCATCATTCCACATGTGTAATTGGTCATGGAGAAATACATCAATAATGGACCATAACTGTGGATGAAACATGGAACATGCATCTTTAGTATCTGCAGTTCTACAGCCATACTTATTGGGCCAGCCAATCATGTATATTTCTTCCTACCAATGGTGTACCATTGTGGATACCAACATCAACGAAGTTAACACTTTGTAACTTTCCAGAATTTTAGAGGGTGGCAGGAATGCAAGAGCCAGCAACATTTTTAATCTGAGCAGAAACTTAAGGTGCATTCCATATTCTTACTGGAGACCATCTTTTCCACTTGGTTTCAGTTATTGTATCCCAGGTAAAAAAAGGCAACATTTGCAAATAGTGTTGGGAAAAAGTGCTTCTCAGCATTTAAGGCAGCATGTTCCATATGCATGCTCACACGCACACATACACACACACACACACACACACACACACACACACACACACACACACACACACACACACACAGCACCTGCGCATGCATGCATAAACACACACACACACACACACACACACACACACACACACACACACACACACACACACACACACACACACAATCTTGCAGGGCTGTTATCACCTTGCAGTGTTTATGCTTGATTTGTAGTCCTGCTTTCTGTTACTGAACCAGCTATCAGAACTTTTTTTACACAATGCCTGCATGTAAGTCATTTAACAGTAGGTTATATGCATGTTCAGCCTTATGGCTCATTAAGACTTGTACAAGACAGCAATTTAGGTATGAGTAGTTTTGTTGCTGATATATACATAGAGAACTTTTACCATCATACTTGCTCAGCACAACAGTCTACTGTGTGAAAGCATAACCAAGTCATTACTCAGTTTGTATTGCAATACAACCCCAGTATTGCTGGTCATTATTCAGTTCTCCATATAGTATTAGTATCCATTAATCTCAAGTTTATCCTTCTAATTTTAAAACTTTATTGTGTGATAGGATTGTCCCACTAATCTTGGTGCTGTTCATAGGTTCATAGGTTCATAAGTTCATAGGTTCATAGGTTGATACTAGGCTATCTGCCCTAGGGCATTTATAAGCCTAGCCAGAGTGTGTTTGGCTTTCACCACCCTTTTAGATTAGTTGACTGTTCCTCTGTATAGCAGGTCACAGAAGATAGCCCTTTTAAGGTTAGTTTATTGTGCCTCTGTCTAGTATGGACACAGAAGAGATCCCAGGGGTAAACCTATGATCTCCCATCCACTCGTCAAGATTTCTCTTGAAGAGGGTTATTGGGGGGGCTCTGCCTAACATGGATTGGGATTTTGTTCCAGAGTGAGGGGAGCCTCTGGGATATGAGTCTGTCCCTCCAGCATGTTCTATTTATTTCTGTGCTGAGGTTTAAGTCCCTGGAGCATGTAGCTCTAAGGGATTTGGATTTCTTGAGGTGGAGCATGTCCATTAATTCTGGTTTGGACATGGCTTTATATGTCAGGCACAGATCGCCTCTGAGTAGGCGGTAAGCAACTGAGTAGAGCTGGAGTTTTTTTTAGCGTAACTGCGTAGGGCATCTGTTGGAGTCCCTTGATCCTCTTGGTGAGGTACTTTTGGGGTCTTCCCTGTTGCTGCAGGTGTCGGGTAAGGTACATACCAAATGGGGCATTGTATTCAATTATGGGCCTGAGTGATGAGTAGAGGGGCACAATGACCTCTCTTGATCTAGATGTGAACCCTTTCATGATAAGGTGGGCTATATAGAAGGTCTTTGGCTTTCTAACCACTTTGGTAGGTAGAACAGAATTATCAGAAAGAGACAGCTCTCTTTTAATTGGCATCCCTGTATCTGTGGGGTGGTAATGTTCTAGAAGGTGGGAGACTGTTATTTATTTATTTTTTTAATTCCCAGTTATTCTTTAATGGCTAGTAAAGTGGGGGTGGACATCAGCTACTTGTATTACTGAAAGGCACAAAATTCATGACTAGAGCAGGCACCCCGCACACATAAATAAACTTAAAGCATTTAGTGTTCATAGGTTCTTAGGTTGGTACTAGGCTATCAGCCCTAGGGCCTATACAAGCCTAGCCATAACAATTCCCTGTCTAGCAGGGCGACTGACGTGATCCCCGGGATGAATTTCCTTTCTCCCATCCAATCATCAAGGTTCCTTTTCAAGAGGGCCAAAGAGGCACTCTGCTTGACATGTATGGGCAGTCTATTCCAGAGTCTGGGGAGTCTCTGCATCAGGAACCTATCCCTCCAGCATGTTTTGTTTATTGTGATGACAAGATTTAGATCCTTGGAGCATGTGGCTCTGAGGGATTGGGATTTCTGCAAGTGTAGCATGTTCAACAGCTCTGGGTTTGACATGGCCTTGTATGTTAAACAGAGATCGCCTCAGAGTAGACAATATGCGACAGAGTATAGCTGGAGTTTTATAAGGCGGTCAGCATAGGGCATCTGCTTTAGGCCTGTGATTCTTTTAGTGAGGTATTTCTGTTGTTGCAGATGTCTTGAGAGGTACATACCAAATAGGGCATTGTATTCTGTAATGGGTCTAATGAGGGATGAGTACAGTGGGACAATGACCTCCTTTTTTCTGGATGAAAAGCCCTTAGTGATGAGGTGTGCTACATAGAGGGATTTTTCTGACTGTTGTGGTGATGTGGTTATTGAAGTTGAGACCACTGTCCACCTGTGTCCCTAAGTCTCTTATTACACTTTCAGTGTTTAGTGTACTGCCACCTATGTGATAATTCATGGGCACATGTTTTTTCCGAAAGGTTATAACAATACATGTCTTGGCATTGAGCTTGAGCCCATGGCTCTGGCACCAAGCATCTGTTTCTGTAAGGCCCTTTTGTAGAGTATCCACATCATTTGGGGATTCAATAATGGCTCCCAGTTTGCAGTCATCTGCAAACTTTGTTAGCCAGAGTCCCTTAGTGTTGGCCTGTACTTCAGAGAAGTAGATGCCAAACAAGAGCAGTCCCAGGACTGAACCCTGAGGTACTCCACTTGTCACTTGTCTGGAGTTGGATTTGGAGTCAGCTACTTTTACAGTGTGGGTTCTGTCAATAAGCCAGTTGGCAACCCATTGAGTGACTTAGGGATTAATGCCCAGCTTAGTAAGTTTATCTATGATTCCAGAGTAGGGGATGCCAGGTTGTTCTCACCTTGCAATGTTTATGCTTATTTTATTGTCCTGGTTTCTGTTCCAGGACTTGCTGTCAGCACTTTCCTAACACTAAATAGTGTTGCCTTACTTACATCGACATATGTGTGTGAGGGATTGATGCAATAGTGCTTTCATTAAACTGTTTGGTTTCACGGATGGGTCTGGTAGCACCATCATATCCATCTGTATCCTTGATGGACTGTATTTTAAGCAGGTGTTTGCATGCTTCTTTGAGTACAGATCATCCAGTGGTGTTTTTGCAGCTGACCTAATACTTTTTGTGTGTGAGGCAGATGGATAAATAATATAGAATTGTTATAAGTATTCGATTTTTGCACCGGTATTGTAACTAATAAGTTACTTCCTTCCCTTTAACCACATGTAGCTCTGATTTTATCTTTCTGGAGACTGTTATTATTGCTGCCTGGAATACTCCTTTATCATACAGCAATTATTTGCTGTTGCATGGGAAAATCATAGCTGTACTGCTCTTTAACAATAACTGTGCATTCAAACTGAAAAAAAATATATATCATAATTTATTAGGTTCACTGCTGACCTAGAGTCAGTTAACACTAAGAATGATTTTTTGGATGGACAAAATAATCTCAGGTTGTGCTTTTTATTTTGTTCTTAATGCTATATATACACATAGGTAGCTAAAAGACCACTGCTTTATTTTGAAGGAGTACCTTCACATTCATTTCAAAGAGATTTGTAGTTATTTTCCTTAAGGAAACCACATCATGATGTTCTTATATCATTCTGCTTTTGTAGCTTCTGTGACAAAGGAGGTACTGCCAGCACAGCTAGCTGGAATTCTGTAAATAATTATATGTCATTTGTGAATATCAGCATAATTCATATAAGATACTTGTATTACACATGTATTAGAACTGTATGTCAGGTGTTTATCAAACTGCTGGTACAGAAGTGTGTGTTGAAAAGGTTTTTGTAAAGTGCTTAAAATGTAACCACAGCATGCCCTACTGGAATAGAACAGAAATGTACCTGCACTATTGTTTAGATGTATATATTTCGACAGTGGAAACTGGAATACAGAAGGTTAACTTCAGAAAAATAGCTGAAATTAAATTTCTTTATGGCAAGGCCATAAAAGATGTTATCTTTCAGTTTCAGTGCAGTAACAGATACAATATCTAGAACTAGGGAACTTTCGGTATTGTCTTGGAAGTGTTTTATTGATTTATGACTTCCAGCAAGTACCAAGGTCTGAGGAAAAGCCTTTGCATGTGTATTTTCACAGGTGATGCTAAATACTGCTAGCTTTCATCAGTGGGGGTTTACCTGGGATAGAGTCAGGTGACAAGAAATGATGTCATTCTGCAAGCTATTCCAGCAGTAATATTTAAGATATTACTTAAAGAAGTCTCTGACAGAGAGATATAGCATTCTGTATTCTGTCTTTGACCTGACAACATCAGCTAGAGGATCCATTCACCATGCATTTCCCTTGCTCTGTAAGTAAATTAACTAGGGTATAGTAATTCTCTTAGATTTAGTCAGGAATATAGTGAAGCATAGTTTAGATGTTTTTCTTCATTTATTTGAGACTGTCCTGCAATGTTGTTTTAAATATTTCCTGTGATTTTGAACTCTGATATCACTGTAAATATATACTGAGTATTTTCCTCTTCTTTTAATATTTATTATTAAATATATTTAAACCTTTCATTGTGGCTGATCTTTGCAAAGATATTTAAGTTCTGAGAGTACTTGCATATTTATTTGGTGACACTGTGTAGGCCAGTCCTAATATCCTTGCTCTCGCTCTTGGTCAAACTACCATTTGTATTTATAGCAACATTACACAGTAAGATTGGACACACTTTTGTTAAGGGCAATAAAGTAGCTGATAAGGAGCTGGCTGTTGGCAGTGATAACTACCTTACAGTCTGGGCAAAAGGGGGCATAGCTAGAAAACCTGTGCCAGCCTTTTCATGTGTGTGTGTGTGTGTGTGTGTGTGTGTGTGTGTGTGTGTGTGTGTGTGTGTGTGTGTGTGTGTGTGTGTGTGTGTGTGTGTGTGTGTGTGTGTGTGTGTGTGTGCATAAATATAACCTCGAAGTGTGTGTGTGTCATCTACTTGGGCAAGGGCACAAAGCACTGGTTGAACAGAGAGAGTGTTACAAGTCTTGGCTTGGTCACTCAGTTGAGATCTCAACTCTATAGCTGTGTCAGTGGGGAGTCTTACTGGGGATCTGGAGAAAGAGGGAGAAACCAGCCCCAGACTGACTGCGGTCTTTATGTGCTTTTAATGTAAATTGCACTTGATGCAGAAAGCTGAAGCCACAGTGGTACAGCGGTAGCCTTGTTACCTCACAGCAAGAGGCTCTCCCGTTCGATTCTCAGCTGGAGTGCCTTCTGTGTGGAGTCTTTATGTCCTCCCCATGGTCGAGTGGCGTTCGAAAGACATGCGTAAATGGATGTGTCTTCGTTGAAAGTTGGGCGTCGGGCTGGCACCTTGGCACCCGTAAAAATCTACTGCCAATCATTAGCGGACCAGAGTTCTGCTGTGGTGACCCTTAACTGGGAAAAGCCAAAAGACAAACAACAACAACAAGCACTTGATGCAGAAAGCTCCATCTGGCAATATTGTGTGTGGACCTGTCATCCTCCCAATGTACGTCCCCCACTGGTACCAGTGGTGTGGATTGAGGCTCCTTGATTACTGGTCCAGTGGTGGGACTTCACAGTTTCATTTATACCTCTTTGTAAATGGGTTTATTTCCACATAATATATATTATCTATCATTATTAACTTTATCTTGACTGAAGGAATCTTCTGACTTCATCACTAAAAATGACTGACACCTCCTGCCCTTGATTTGTGACCACTTGTTTCAAATGAATTAAATAGATAAGGTAGAAAAGGTGACTATTTGAAATGTTGGGACCTGGTAGAGTGAGTCCTGAAATATGGAGACTCAATGGCTGAAATATCAGACATACATATACTAACTTCAAGATGCCATTTCTCAGAATATTCCACTTCTCTGAGATATGGCAATCTCAGAGTTGGTATATATAAGTTTGGGGGTATGGGGGTATGGGTGGGGCTTGCCTACCTACAAAAAGAAGTTTAAAGGAGAAGAACAATTTTCATAATTCAGTCTTCTCCTGAGTGTTTTTATTTTCAGCATATCGGCACTCCGCATTTTGAGTGTTGACATTTCAATAGGGAGCTGGTAAAGTACAGAAGATGACTGAATTTGGATAGAGCCCCTTAAAGTGCACGTCCCTGTTAAATTGCATATTGAATACTTGTAGCTATTATTTGAAATGGAAGACAGTTTTGAAATTTCTAAAAGACTTTAGTTATAAACACCATTTTGAATTACCGTTGTTCTTGCAGCTGTAAACTTCAGCTGGGTGATTTTTTTTCTCAGATATTTTCTACTTTCTTTTTTAGAACCCTTCAATTAAACCTATAAAAACAGGTTTTAACCAGTCACCACTTGTATCTGTATAGCAACACACCAATCAGAACTATGGAACATAAGGCCTGCTATTATGGAGGCTTTTCAGCAGATTATCATATCCTTTTGCTAATACTGAATTCAGGCCAGCAATTACAGCAATTTCAACCAACCAGTACCCTTCTTTATTGATGACTGGTTTCTGTAAACATTCTATAAGTCTTTCTAGCATCCAAGCCACATTTTAAGCTTAGTCTGCTGGTTGTTATTCAATGGCTAGTATGTTTGATTCTTTAATGTCTGAGTACTATATCTTGTTATATAGTTTTAACAATTCAGAAAAGGGAGTGTGACACTGTGGTAAACTGGTCTACAATATTGCCTCATAGTACTTGGATATCCATTTTGATCTTCAACTGAAGTAACTCTTTTGCAGAGTCTTTATGTCATCCCAATGAACATATGGATTTTTGCTGGGTGTCTCATATTCTACTATATCATAAAGGCATAGTTTAGTGACCCCGATGATCGTCCATATTAACCATATGCATTCATGCCATGTAAGGGTAAGTGTGAATTTATGTGTCTGTGTGCCTGTGTGTGTGTGTGTGTGTGTGTGTGTGTGTGTGTGTGTGTGTGTGTGTACATGTGCGTGTGCGTGTGTGTGTGTGTGTGCGTGTGTGTGTGTGTGTGTGTGTGTGTGTGTGTGTGTGTGTGTGTGTGTGTGTGTGTGTGTGTGTGTGTGAGAGAGAGAGAGAGAGAGAGAGAGAAACAAACTTAAATCTTATTCAGAGTTAATTTCTTTGTCTTGTGTTCTTTGAATTCCTGGATAGGGTTTGCTCTTGAACTGTAATAAGCAGATAACTTGTGGAATGAATGAATGCACACTCCATTGATCAAGGAAACTCTACTGTTATATTAGACGTAACTGTGCTTTAAAGGAATCTTAAAATTAAATATCTATTACACCATTTTAGGTCCCAAGAGATAGTCAGCTACTAGCCAGTTCAATGGACAAGAAGGAATGGACAGATGAATTGGTACCACGAGAACCTGTTCAAAATAATGAAGAAAAGAATGTGTCCATGCTAAATGCTGACTTGTATTGGAGGAGGACTGTAGCAAATAGTAAAGATGTGTGACCAACAAAGTAAGTAAAAATGATTCACCAAAATGTTCAACATGAAGATGATTTGTGATTGCATTTTACACAATTTATTAGATTTTCTGCAATGCATTTTATTTATACATTGATTTATGGTGAAGTATAGACTACATGTCAATATGCAAATATGGTGTTTGCCATCATCTGCAGATGCATGTTATATGGATTAGGCACAAAAATGTATCTCTAAAAATAGACATATATATTAATAGCTTTTGTCTGTTTTCAAAAATTAATACTTAGAGTGTCTGCATTTTATGACAATATTTCATATATTAAAGTATGAAAAATGCTTTATGTGAACTAGAAGCAAATACAAAAATATTTTGGAATTCTAAGAGACGATTGCCTTCATCTGCATAAATTGAAGCTATCACAATTAGAGTATTTTGTAAATAAACAGCTACATATTTAATTTTTGGAGAAACTATTGAAAATTGCTTAAAATAAGAAGTATTCTTCTAATGTAACTTCAGAAGTTTTCAACAGCTTTATATCACACCTTCATTGCAGCATTTTATAATGTTACTTCATGCATGTAGGCATAAACTTTTTCACCCACTGCATAGAAATTGCTTATTTTTATTTTAAAGAGAAAATAATATGCTGTTTAAGAAAAGATGCATATTTTTCTGAGTCTGAAAATAAACTAGTCATTATATACACAAGAAACTTTAAACAAATGATACATATTATCTCTATAGAGGAAACAATGAAACCTACCAATTACTGATGCAAAACCATAATTTTTGTCAATTTTCAGTAAGTGCACCTCCGTATAACATTGTTACAATGTTATATTATTACTGCAAGCAGTGAAAAAAATTACATGTGGTGTGGAAAGTAATTTTGTAATGCAAGAACAAAATTACTTTTGAGTGTGAAAATAAATTTTTGTCTGATCTAAGAAATGTCATCTGTTAAATTTTAAATATGGTACAAAAACATGTTTATGTCCTAAGTGTCATCCAACTCTTTTAGAAAATCACTATTATTATTATTATGAATTGTTAGCCAAATATCATACAAGTTAATTTTTGTGTCTTTTAATATTTCCAGACTTTTTCCTGCTTACCTATCTAATGTGCAAAGCATTACAATTCTATTGACGAGCTATTTTTTTCTGACTGACTATGACATTTACTTTTGCAACAGGATAGTGTGATAAAATCCCTGCACAGTCCATGAGGAAAGAAGTGATCAGTTATGGCCCTTTGTTGAAAATGACATAGAAAAATAGTGCAAGAAGAAAGCACATACCCCCATTTTAACTGGTGTTCAAGGATGGAAAACGCATCTGTCTTATGGGAGGAACAAGACAGTCCTGTAGCTCTGGATGGGAAGCATGAATTATGAATGGTGTGTGTTGATGATTTCTTAATGAGAAGGATGTGGACTATGATACATTATTTACTTTATTATAGGAAAGAAAAAAAATCAGGTGACTATTTTTTTATTTCCAATATCTGACATTTGGGGATTAGAAATTTCAGTCCCATACTGACACTTAGACGTGAAGCACCCTGACATAATTGTAAAGTGGTCTTGGTATAAGTAGGGTGGAGCAATGTAGTGGGTGGGTGCAGAGCTCTTTTTTAGACCATACCAAAAAGTTACATACTATTATCTTAAAGGATGATGTTATTCATTTGTGGAGTCGACACTGGAAAGATATGGTTACTAATGACTGGAGTAATTGGCATCTTCCATTTTGTTGTAAAGTCAATTTGATGTAGGAGTTTATGAAATCCTATCACATGCATAGGTTGATGTGGCTTTCCCCATGGTCACTCTGTTCTATGTAAATACTATGTAAATAGTAGATTAGAAAACTTTTATGTTCATGTTTGTTGCAACTAATTAGTTTATATGTATAGTGGTAGGGTTGTACTTTTTGTGTCATTTGGTCACTTTATAGTATGCAATAACTTTTCTAACCAAATTCTAAAGTTATTGAAGCCTTTATGTACTGCTTTTTTAGTGCAATTTATGAATATCTTTGTATATTGGCAAGTTCTACTACTGTGTTATTGACACTTAGTGAACAATTACTGTACTTTGTTTGTGATTCTTCCCGTTACTGTGGAGCTTTTCTCCCTGGGCCTCCACTGGACTTTCCTGGTAAACAAAAGTCAATAAATAAATAAATAAATAATTGTGTCTGAGCAATTCTCTGATAAGTATTTACAAAAACAGAGCAGAAAAAATATCTAGGAGTGTTGATTATAATTGGAAAGGATCAGCAGGAGCAGAGTGAGAGGGCCGTGGAATCAGCAAATAGAATTACTGAATAATGTTTGTAATTAAATAACTTTTAAGTGATGGTCTTCTCAACATTTGTCAGGCATAACTAGAATTGATGGTTTTAAAAATAAACCCTGCCCTTCAGTCGTAGTTTGAAGAGCCAGAGACTCATTGCATGTTCAGTTTGAATTTTCCAAATCCTAGTGCCTAGCTTCCTAGGTTCATGAGTTCTTAAACTTGCAGCCAAGGATACCATTTAACCTCATCCAAGCCAAGAACAGTGGGTCGCGTAACATCAAAGAAAAAGGTTGCAAGCTTTATGTAGTTGATATTTCAGGACTCGGGACTGCCTAGGATGTGCCAAATTAAACTACGGAGTCAAAGAAGGTGATTTTTACTTTTCTTTTCTACCTTTTTATCTTTCTCTGATTTTCTTGACCCCCCCCCAAAAAAAAACAAACAAATGTTTTTGTATGTTTAGCTTGCAAACTGAGAAGCGCCACCATTTTGACACTTGCACCTCCTGATGCTTTAGACATTTTAATATAAATTCATACTGCGCTGACAAAGAGACACACCATTAATTGTAATAAACCCATACGATATATTTGTTTGCAGTCTTATCAATATTTGACCTCCTTGTCCTTTTCTCACAGGGTAGTAAAATTACTACTCCTAATGAATGTTTTAGTGTTTTATGACTAGATATATATATATAAAAACTAAATTTAGTTGATTTCTCTTTTGATTGACATCTGTTTAGCTGACAAAATGTGGTCATCTACATAGATGGTTGACGGGTGTGTGAAAATGTACAGTTCTCAAGGTTGTGAAATATGCACTTTTCCCAATATTGTGCAATCTCTGAGTTAGTATATATAATTAGCAGGTGGTGTGAGGGTGCAGCCAGGAGAACCCCCCCCCAAAAAAAAACAAAGCTTTTTTTTTAATGTTTATATTTTAGTTTTAATTTTGCATCTGTAGAGGCTGTTGCTTAGTGCAATGTGTAAGTAGCATGCCAACACTTGCAAAGTCAACATTTTCTAGTCAAAGTCATGAACATCAGCATTTGATTGTTTTGATTAAATTCAGTACCCCTACATATATATGTGTGTGTGTGTGTGTGTGTGTGTGTGTGTGTGTGTGTGTGTGTGTGTGTGTGTGTGTGTGTGTGTGTGTGTGTGTATATATATATATATATATATATATATATACACATATACATAGATATATATATATATATATATATATATATATATATCTATATATATAGTTTTAGAACTAGATTTTTTTCTCTGTTCTCCACTAGCATGAGATAGGATTTCTTTTACCTGTTTTATGTAACCTTTATTCCAGATTTTATTTTTTGGAATGTTATAACTTAAAACAGGCAGTGTTGTCTGGTGTAGAAAACAACATTTTGTTTTTAAAAGATATCAAAGATGTGAAGAAGATTAGACATGCATTACTATTGTGAAGTCCTGGAATAAGAGCTAACTCCTTTTGTTAGTGCAGTCCGTATAAATTCTAAACATATCTCCAAGTCATGACATTTTTATCAGATCCCTGCATTTTGAATTATTACAGCTTAATCATAACATCGCTGGCTATTAATAATACAAATAAACTGTAACTTTGGCATATACAACACTATTCAATAGTCAGTCCAGAGCTTAACTGACAATTTTTAACAGCACTGAGACTAAGTTTTATTTCTCAAGATGTAAAGCACATGACCAAAGGGATTTGCATCCCTTTACAAAAGCTTATCTTTTAGTGCAAACACTAAACGTTACATAAAGCGGATGTGGTACGAGATATAACCACAACAAAGAAATGGTGATACCACATGTTTATTGACTAGTGGGAAATTATTATTTTGCTAAGAATATCATGTCTCCCTCTTACAGGTGAAAAAATATGCCTTCTTTTCTAAAAAAAATGTACTGCATGGTTATAGTGAAGAAATAATGCAGTCAAGATTTTGGAATCTAATCTTGCATTTATAGCTCATGTTGTTAAACGTAAAAAAAGGTAATTAGAAAAAAGCGTTCATTTGTGTTATATTTTCTGGCTTGAGTCATAGACAAGGAGTGTGTTGTTTCATCAGCTGATTCCAAGGCATATTTCTCATGCTGGCCAAGCAGACAAACAGATAGCTTTAATATTCTAAGAGTTTTCCTCTTAGGTCTTTTAGTTACAGTTGCACATGGACTGGTATAATAATGTTGTAATGGACTGGTATAATAATGTTGTAATGGACTGATATAAGAATGTTGTAATGGATTGGTATAGTAAGGTTGTAATAGATTAATTTAAGACTGTTGTAGTGGACTGGTGTAGTACAGTTGTAATGTACTGGTTTAGAAAGATTGTAATGGATTAATATAAGACTGTTGTAATGGACTGGTGTAGTAAGGCTGTAATGAATTGGAATAGTTAACATTGCAATGGATTGATGTAAAAAGGTTGTAATGAACTGGTATAGTTAAGTTTGTAATGGACTGATATAGTAAGGTTACAATGGATTGGTATAATAATGTTGTAATAGATTAACTGTAATGGATTGATATAAGAATGCTGTAAAGGACTGGTATAGTAAAGTAATAATGGATTAATATGCCTGTTGTAATGGGCTGGTGTAGTAAGGCTGTAATGAACTGGTATAGTTAATGTAATAGATTGCTATAAAAAGATTGTAATGAATTGGTATAGTAAGGTTATAATGGGTTATTATGAATGTTGTACTGGACTGTTGTAATACGAGTGTAATGGATTGATGCAAAAAGGTTGTAATGGACTGATATAGTTAAGGTTGTAATGGACTGATATAGCAAGGTTACAATGGATTGGTATAATAATGTTGTAATAGATTAACATAAGAATGCTGTAATGAAGTAGTGCAGTAAGGTTGTAATGGACTGGTATAGTAAGGTTATAATGGATTAATATAAGACTGTTGGATTGGTATAATAATGTTGTAATAGATTAACTGTAATGGATTGATATAAGAATGCTGTAAAGGACTGGTATAGTAAAGTAATAATGGATTAATATGCCTGTTGTAATGGGCTGATGTAGTAAGGTTGTAATGGACTGGTGTAGTACTGTTGTAATGGACTGGTATAGTACTACTGTAATGGACTGATATAAAAAGGTTGTAATGGACTGATATAGTAAGGTTGCAATGGATTGGTATAATAATGTTGTAATAGACTGAAATAAGAATGCTGTAAAGGACTGGTATAGTGAGGTTGTAATGAACTGGTATATTAAGGTTGTAATGCATTAATATAAGACTATTGTAATAGACTGGTATAGTAAGGTTGTAATGGATTAATATAAGACTGTTGTAATGGGCTGATGTAGTAAGGTTGTAATGGACTGGTGTAGTAAGGTTATAATGGATTAATATAAGACTGTTGCAATGGGCTGATGTAGTAAGGTTGTAATGGACTGGTATAGTAAGGTTGTAATGGATTAATATAAGACTGTTGTAATGGACTGGTATAGTAAGGTTGTAAGGGATTGATACAGTAATGTTGCAACCAATCTCTAAGCATTCGGCAGCACTTTTCATATCCTTCCTATGATCACTGTTGCTTTATTCCCGACAAACGGAATACTCCACCAGAGATAGGTGTATGTCTGGCCAGAATACCAAAGTCTGGATGTCTTCCTCTTGGAACACACATCTGATGTATGACCAAATGATACTTATGGCACAAAGTCCCTCACAAGAATCTTATCACCAGTCAGAACATTCAACCTGCATTTCACAGGTTTAAATGGATTCTGATACTTCCCACCAAGACATTCCATATCAGCCCAAGGAATATCTTAGGAAGCATAAATCTGATGCTTTGGCTGTTTGGTTGGACCCAGATATGTTCAATATGTTTCCTGATGAGTTCTTGGACTGTCCAGATGCTTCTTTAGCTCCCTCTATTGACACACCACTGTGGTCCAACATGGCTCTGCCCTTTAGCATGCCCACCATGGCCAGTCAAGATGACTGCTTCTGCCTCAAAGGGGGGAATGAAGGCTGATTATTTCAGAAGAGCCTAACAGCATTCCTCAAATTCATGTTAAAGAGAAAGTGCCAGGTTCTCTCATTGAGGAATATCTGGGATCAGAACCTCCTTGAGTTATGGAATCTTATCTTCCCTCTAAGAAAACTCAAAAGACTAAGCATACCTCTCCTTCTCCATCTACTGTTGGGGACCCTCAGAAGAGGTAGTATGAATTTTCTCAAGGGCTATTTAAAGTCCTAGTCTCTCCAAAGCCTCCTCAGTTCTTTGCCTATGTCCCTCTCCTCCTTACACCCCCCCCAAGAAAAGGCACAGAGATACTTCTTCTTCAGACAAGGAGGATTCTGATGGGAAGTCCTTGGCTTATTCTTCTCAAATTTGTTCCCATGTGGGGCATGTGTCTGAAGTACAGAGCACTAGATCCCAAAATTCATCCTTGGAGGAACTTTGCTTCAAAGATACTCTGCTAAAGATGATGCAACATTTTCAATGGAAAATCAAGCAGGTGTCAGACATGCCAAAAAGGCACGAGTTAATGCATCTCAAAACTCTGACATCTTTCCAATCACTGAGGCTTTGCTAGACACTATTGCCATAGTTTCTATGAACCCTGAATCCCAACTTCCTGCTCCTCAGATGCCGGACAGATGTTATCAATTTTCTAACTCCAACAAATTTTTGTATAAAAAACTTTCATCTGATCCTGCTGTCATCTCACTGGTATCTGATAAGCCTACTAAACTCCTGCCTTCTTCCAATGGTCTCCCTAATGATAAAGATAGTAGAACATTTGATTTGACATGTATGGAAAAACTTTACACCTTCTCTACTTTAGCTTTTTGTGCTCATAAACATCAGGCACATTTGATGATGTACCTCTGGTTTTGATGGAGGACCTTGGTAAACATTTGTCTGCAGTACCATTATTTCATGAGGAGGAATGTCTACTTTTAGTATTCCAAATCAGAATTCACTCCAATACATGTAGTCATTATCACCATGAGGTGGTGAGTATTATGCAGATAGACCCGACTGCCTGGAATATATCATTTCAGGTATAATGCAACAACACTGACATATCACACCAGCTACACTTACACGCAGCCTTATTTTAAAGGGAGCCTTCTGGTACCTCAAGCATTTTATAGTGTTGTCTGCACTAAATTGAAGTGTATTACATCAATGTGTGCAGACTAAGTGAAGATCTCCTTTTAATTTGGTTTTAGTGGTGTAAGTGAATCTGTCTGATTCACCGACACTGGTAGCAGTTAGTGGCACCATGAGTCTTCTGTGTGAAACCCTAACGGAGGAGTAAGCATATTCTCCTTTTTTCTGCACTGCTTGAAATCAGAGTTGGCATATTTAAAGTAGCAGTTTTTTTTTACTGTTTTTTGATACTGTTTGATGCTGGTACTGTGCTGATGTTTTGAGGGTTTGTATATTGAATAGCTGATGTAATGCGAATCAAGTATTCAATATAGACACATTCTTAAACGTGGTATTAGTTATGGACATGGTTTGACTGCTGCAAAAGTCTGAAAACAGTTCACCACTCAGATTCAGGTCAAACAAGGCATACCTCCCTGTTGTGCCCTTTAAGTTATTTCTGCCATTTCATAAACGAGTGTGAAGTTTCCCAATAGAACCACAGTACAGGGCATGTGCTGTCAAGCACTGCTCAACCACATAGTTCATACCACTGAGCAAAAAAGTTTAGATAAGACGTTGTGACAAAATAAGTATCAATCTGGGAGTACATTTGCAGGCATGTTTTAAAACTGTCGTTTTGGACACATTAGTTATTATACAGTTAGTGAGACCATTTAGAGCACCATCCTTTTGAATTAATTATTTACTGTATGGCTCATTGCACCATTCAGGAAAAGGGTAGTTTTGACATTAATGAAGTTACAGAAAAATACAATATAGCGCATGCATTCTGGGATGTCAAAATGAGATTTTCTATTGAATTCAGTTATATTTTAACAGGTTTAAAAATCCAGAACATGAAATCATTATTTTCTGTCTCACAACAATGTATCCAGAATGTGATATCATTATTTTCTGTCTCACAACAATGTATCCAGAATGTGAGATCATTATTTTCTGTCTCACAACAATGTATCCAGAATGTGAGATCATTATTTTCTGTCTCACAACAATGTATCCAGAATGTGAGATCATTATTTTCTGTCTCACAACAATGTATCCAGAATGTGAGATCATTATTTTCCGTCTGACAACAATGTATCCAGAATGTGAGATCATTATTTTCTGTCTTGCAGCAATATATCCAGAATGTGAGATCATTATTTTCTGTCTTGCAGCAATGTATCCAGAATGTGAGATCATTATTTTATGTCTCGCAGCAATGTATCCAGAATGTTAGATCATTATTTTCTGTCTCACAGCAATGTATCCAGAATGTGAGATCATTATTTTCTGTCTTGCAGCAATGTATCCAGAATGTGAGATCATTATTTTATGACTCGCAGCAATATATCCAGAATGTGAGATCATTATTTTATGTCTCGCAGCAATATATCCAGAATGTGAGATCATTATTTTCTGCCTCACAGCGATATATCCAGAATGTGAGATCATTATTTTATGTCTCGCAGCAATGTATCCAGAATGTGAGATCATTATTTTATGTCTCGCAGCAATATATCCAGAATGTGAGATCATTATTTTATGTCTCGCAGCAATGTATCCAGAATGTGAGATCATTATTTTATGTCTCGCAGCAATGTATCCAGAATGTGAGATTGTTATTTTATGTCTCACAGCAATATATCCAGAATGTGAGATCATTATTTTATGTCTCGCAGTAATATATCCAGAATGTGAGATCATTATTTTATGTCTCGCAGCAATGTATCCAGAATGTGAGATCATTATTTTATGTCTTGCAGCAATATATCCAGAATGTGAGATCATTATTTTATGTCTCGCAGCAATGTATCCAGAATGTGAGATCATTATTTTATGTCTCGCAGCAATGTAACCAGAATGTGAGATCATTATTTTATGTCTCGCA
The DNA here is from genome assembly GCF_019279795.1 of Protopterus annectens. Classification (NCBI taxonomy): domain Eukaryota; kingdom Metazoa; phylum Chordata; order Ceratodontiformes; family Protopteridae; genus Protopterus; species Protopterus annectens. The sequence continues at coordinate 328,182,362 of NC_056743.1, forward strand.
GCAATATATCCAGAATGTGAGATCATTATTTTATGTCTCGCAGCAATGTAGCACTATGAAATGCCACTCTTCTGGCAATGAAGGAAAAGACTAACTTGTATCTGTGTTAAATATTCATTGTTCAGATTATTTGCTAGTAAGATAACTGCCTTTATAATAACATTATACAATGCAACATAATATTGTACAAAAGTCATGAACACATGGCTGTCAATAGTTGTCTTTGGATAATCAGATCTTTCATTCATGAAACATAACTGGAAGTGTCATACAGTTGAACCATACATAACACTTTGTTCACCAGGTTAGTCTCATTAGGCTGCTGGCCTCTTTTCAGGGCAGAACTGAGATGGTATTCATCTCACCAGGTAAAATCTGGCTAGTGCACCGTAGGGCCAAAAATACATATTTTGATTGAGAATTATGTTCATATCCTAGCATGCTGCTGTGGATTTCTTCCTTCAGAGCAAATCTCATCATGATAATTGATGGTATAATGATAAATTATAATTGAATAAGATAATATTAAATAAATCCCATTATGATAAACCCCAGCATAACCCATGCTTTGATAAAATAAATAGCTCAACTGCATAAATGAGTGCAATTAAAACTGCATAACAAATCTTGAAAAAAATAGCAACACTGAGCCAGTATACAATAAAACAGCTGTAATAACTTTATAAAAAAATAGAAGATTTTAGCTATAGCTATACCCTTTATCAAACTAAGCAAAAATCTTAACTGCATGTGCACATCCCTTCAGTACTTTTAAAAAAGACATTTGAGATTTGGACTTCATATTAAAAACAATTGCTTATTTGACAGCACTTTTTAGAAATATATACCTTTTTAAAATTATTGACTGATATCTGGTGTCACAGCAATATATTTTATTACATTTCATCAAGGCTTTATCCAGCAATATTATTCATGGTCAGGTAGTTTTATATCTTTAACAAACTATACTAAAATGAAATGTTGCCAGGTAGATGTTCATATGGCATTTTACAAAAGTTATCATTCGGTGATTCTTATTGTTTACAAATTCTGGCTTCTACTATAGGAACCACAATGGCCTCAGCAGAAGCATGCTGTGTGCTTACTTACAAAAACAAGATGAGTTATTTTTGCATCAGTTTTTTTTTCATAAAGAAGTCAAAATGTTTGCAAGGCATATCAACAATGGATTTTTAATTTGGCCAGAAGGCTGTCAAAGTGGCATGAAATTTTTAAAAGTTTTAAAACCTGTTATGATCTACTAGAACATGACTGGAAGCATAGTCCTGACTCCTGATGTCTCAGATCTTTGAATTTATAAATAATTAAGTTGTACAGGAATGAAGATTTATAGGAACCCTATCTGTCAGTAATATGCTTTTTATACTAGTGTCCATTCTAAGTAGATCAAAAAGTATTCTAAACCGCAAAAATTTAGTTCAGGGGATTTTCTAGTTAGAGATTAATACAGTGATGCAGTACTTTGTTAAAAGAGGTTGCCCGGCTGTTACTTTTGACAAAATTAATGACACAGTTAACAATCAATGCAATTCCAGTACTCTCCATTTCCTTATACACCTGTCAGTAAATGCATCCTTAAATAACTGGGCTTTTAAAATTGTTAACAGAACTGTTTCTGACACAAATATAACAACACTACATTTCATATACATGTCTGGGTAAAATCTGAAGTGGGTGCTCAGTTTTAGTGTCCAGGAGTAAACATAATGCTCACACAAAAAGAACACTTATATGTGTTCCATGTAATACATTTAAATTAATGTTTTGCAGTTATACAGTTATACAGCTCGACACAGATAAAATCCATTTTAGTTAGTTATCTGGTGATTGCAAGAGTGCTGGTCTTGCATGTTTAGCAAGTTGTGGCTGTCCTATCTAGTTTGCTAGTAAAACTAAAATAAAAGTTAATATTTCTGTATTGGAGCAACTTGGTAATAAATATTTGAATGATATACACAGAAGAAGCACAAACATTTCTTGAATTTTATTTTCATGTTATTTGAATGATGCACTTAGAAGAAGCAGGTAATGTTCTTGAATTTAATTTTTATATGTTACAATTGCTGTACAAAGGCCACTAATAGGGAATTACTAAGAGAACCATTTGGAGTATGAAGTCAAATCATAGTGCAAACAAAATGCTTTTAATGAGAAATACTTATAGAGTATTTTTTCCATTAAACTCTCACTAAGTTGTGGACTGTTAGGAAAACTGATTCTAGTATTCATGATTTTTTTGATGGATATGAATGGTTGCTTGACTTGATAAACAGTGCAGATGTATGTGAAATCTTGCCATTTGTGTGAATTTATTAAAGTAGTTTTATTATGTTTTTCTTTAGTGTTTTCATTTTTTTTTTTTTGCAATAACCCATGTGCAGTTTTGGATTATTGCTATAAAAGTTTCAAGGCTCACAGTCCCAAGCGTGCACTTAGCAATGTGCATTTTGCTGGAGCATCCATAGGTTCATAGGTAGGTATTAGGCTATCTACCCGAAGGCATTTATAAGCCTAGCCGGAATGTGTTGGCTTTCGCCGCCCCCTTAGATTAGTTCCCTGTGCCTCTGTCCAGCAGAGCTATTGAAGTGATTCCCCAGGTAAACTTTCTGTTTCCCATCCACTCGTCAAGGTTTCTCTTGAAGAGGGTTAGCGAGGAGCTCTGCCTAATGTAGATTGGAATCTTGTTCCAGAGCATGGGAAGTCTCTGAGACAGGAATCTATCCCTCCAGCACATCCTATTTATTGCTGTGGTGAGGTTTAGATCCCTAGAGCATGTGGCTCGGGGGATATGGTTTTCTTTAGGTGAAGCATGTCCATCAGTTCTGGGTTGGACATGGCCTTGTATGTCAGGCAGAGATCACCTCTGAGTAGGCAGTATACAACCGAGTACAGCTGGAGTTTCTTCAGTCGAGCTGCATAGGGCATCTATCTGAGGCCAGTGATCCTCTTGGTGAGGTACTTCTGTGGTCTTTCCAGCTGTTGCAGGTGGCCTGTAAGGTACATCCCAAATGGAGCATTGTATTCTATGATGGGTCTGATGAGTGATGCGTAGAGGGGCACAATGACCTCTTTTGATCTGGATGCAAGCAATTTTGTGATTAGGTGGGCCACATAGAAGGATTTTCTAACTACTTTGGCAATGTGATTATCAAAGGAGAGATTACTATCTACTTGGGTCCCCAGATCCCTTACTGCGGCTTCCGTATTTAGGGGGCTACCACCTATGTGGTAGATTGTGGGTACTTTGTTTTTTCCAAAGGGGATGACTATGCACTTTTTGGCATTTAGCTTGAGGCCATGGTTTTGATACCAGGTATCTGTCTCAGTGAGACCCTTTTGGAGGATGTCTGTGTCCACCAAAGAGTCAATTATAGCCCCTAGTTTGCAGTCGTCTGCGAACTAGGTCAGCCATAGTCCTTCTGTGCTTGCCTGTACCTCTGAGAGGTATATGCCAAACAAGAAGGGTCCTAGGAGTGAGCCCTGGGGAATGTCACTTGTAACCTGTTTAGAGTCAGACCTAGCTCCCGCAACTCTTACCATGTGGGTTCTATCTGTGAGCCAGTTGGCAACCCATCTCATGATGTAGGGGTTTATGTTCAGGATGGTGAGCTTGTCTATAATACCTGAATGGGGAATGGTATCAAAGGCCTTTGCGAGGTCTAGGTAGGCTGTGTGGACCACCTTTCCCTTGTCTGTAGCCTTGGTAACTGTCTCAAAGAAGAAGTCCACCAGGTTTAGGAGGCATGATCTGCCCTTAACAAAGCCAAACTGGGAAGGGTCCAGTGTTTGGAGGTTCCCAATGTCTCTGTTTATGAGATCCATGATGATACACTCCATAGCCCTGCAGACCAAGCTAGGCAGTCTTAAAGGGCGATAGTTCCCGGGGTCTGTTGTGGCTCCACCTTTGTGGAGTGGAATAACCATTGCTGTACGCCACTCTATGGGCACATAGCCTGTGGAGAGGCTGCGTTTGAACAGTGTGTTTAGGTGAGGGGTTAGTTCATCTTTAAGCTCGTGTAGGACGCAGCCTGGGACACTATCCGGACCCATTGATGCTGTGTTTTTGGCTTTGGAGAGGGCTGTTTTAACCTGAGTGTCTGTGATTTCAGGGGCACTACATTCTTCTGGCATGGTTATGGGCCCTTTTGGGGGTGAGAGGGGGGTGAAGTTTGTACTGAACCTGTCTGCCAGGTCAGTTCAGTGTATTTTGTGCCATTCTGCACTAACTCTGAGCAGATCTGAGAATTGCCACTTAGATTCTTAACATAGCTAAAGAATGCCTTGAGGTTATCTTTGGAGTCCTTGGCCACTAAAGAATACTTCAGAAATCAAGCAACTGTTTTCATTCTTGAATTTGAAATATTTACATGTTTTATTGATATAATGGCTATTTTTAGAAGAACAGATGTGCATTAAGTTTGGTGTGGGTATGTGTGTGTGTTGCATGCAGATATACACATAGACAGACAGATGGATGGAGAACAGATTCTAATTACATCACATGTTGCTTATTCTTGCTGGTTGCTGAGCAAACTTAGTAAACCATAATAAGCAAAAAAAAAAAATAAAAATAAAAAAACAGTACATAATCATGCATATCATCTGAATTAGAAGTAATAAATGTTTCCTCTGGGATTCTATTTGTAACTTATTGAGAAACTCAAGTGCAAATGAATTTATGCAAATGTATAGTCTTTGGTTGCAGCAAGCTAAAATTATCTGATAAAATATGAGAAATCTAAAATGTCAGCAAACCGGAATCTCGTTATTTTTCCTGGCATGGCTTATATTAATCATACAAATAACATTTTAGTTTGCATTCTTCTTTTCCTGCTCTTGGGATGTCACTCCCACAAATGCAGAAATAACACAACTAGATATTAAGGGAAACATAACTCTAGTCAGATGTTTTTGCACTTGTATTAACTATTTATGAATATCAATTTAAAATAGCAGTGCTATCACTTATTTTCCAAAATGTTATTAATGGATTTAACATGATGATCTCCTTTCAGTTATCTAGATTCATACTGTAAAAAAGATCCAGTAATGTTCAGTCCATTGATGGCTCTATCAATCCAGGCCTGACCTCACCAGTGTGTATGTCTTGATTGTGTGCAGTCTGCTACTCTTAAAAAATGCTGCTTCTATTCTTAATCTTGCAACTGATAAAATGATCTAAGTAAAGCAAACATTTGTAATAACAGCATAACTGGCTTAATGACCCCCCCCCCCCCCGGACATAATCTAGGAAATGAAAATTAAAAAAAAAAAGACTTCAAAGCAAGGAGCCTTTAGTTAATGGACACAAATCTCTTGTGCCTCAGGAAAATTCTTCTAGGACTTAAAACAATACTCTGTTTACAATGTATATAGAGCTGTATGATAGGAGTTAAAACAATATTCTGTTTACAAAGTATATAGAGCTGTATGATAGGAGTTAAAACAATACTCTGCTTACAAAGTATATAGAGCTGCATGATAGGAGTTAAAACAAGGCGCTGTTTACAAAGTATATAGAACCATCTGATAGGAGTTAAAACAATACTCTGTTTACAATGTATATAGAGCTGTATGATAGGAGTTAAAACAATATTCTGTTTACAAAGTATATAGAGCTGTATGATAGGAGTTAAAACAAGGCGCTGTTTACAAAGTTTATAGAACCGTCTGATAGGAGTTAAAACAATACTCTGTTTACAATGTATATAGAGCTGTATGATAGGAGTTAAAACAATACTCTGTTTGCAATGTATATAGAGCTGTATGATAGGAGTTAAAACAATATTCTGTTTACAAAGTATATAGAGCTGTATGATAGGAGTTAAAACAATACTCTGTTTACAAAGTATATAGAGCTGTATGATAGGAGTTAAAACAATACTCTGTTTACAAAGTATATAGAGCTGTATGATAGGAGTTAAAACAATACTCTGTTTACAAAGTATATAGAACCGTCTGATAGGAGTTAAAACAATACTCTGTTTACAAAGTATATAGAACCATCCGATAGGAGTTAAAACAATACTCTGTTTACGAAGTATATAGAACCGTTTGATAGGAGTTAAAACAATACTCTGTTTACGAAGTATATAGAACCGTCTGATAGGAGTTAAAACAATACTCTGTTTACAAAGTCTATAGAACCATCCGATAGGAGTTAAAACAATACTCTGTTTACAGAGTATATAGAACCGTCTGATAGGAGTTAAAACAATACTCTGTTTACAAAGTATATAGAACCATCCGATAGGAGTTAAAACAATCCTCTGTTTACAAAGTATATAGAACCGTCTGATAGGAGTTAAAACAATACTCTGTTTACAAAGTATATAGAACCGTCTGATAGGAGTTAAAACAATACTCTGTTTACAAAGTATATAGAACCGTCTGATAGGAGTTAAAACAATACTCTGCTACAAAGTATATAGAACCATCTGATAGGAGTTAAAACAATACTCTGTTTACAAAGTATATAGAACCATCTGATAGGAGTTAAAATAATACTCTGTTTACAAAGTATATAGAACCATCGGAACTATTCAATTAAAATATTAAGCAATTAAACAACAAAATAATTCTAAAAACAATAAAACCTAACAAAACATTCAATACCATGTTTTTCATATTAAATATTTCCAACTAATTTTATTATTTATGCCTGGACTCTACCAAATATTAAAATGCAAATACTTTCTTTATATAATGACTGGTCCTGTATTGACCTGCCTTGCCTTATATAACCTGACAATTTCTTACAATAGTGACTTTCAAACATATAGTATTACCTTTAACCTTACAACGTTTATCCTTTAATGTCCCTAATATGTTATTGTAATTTTGTTTTAAATTCCTTACCTCTTTGTCCAAAATATATAATATTTTTTTACAGGGTGACATTAAAGCATCAACTACCCCTACACTATTTCAATTAAATCTGTTCATACTTTGTGATCTAACATTATTTATTACTTGAAATGTTTTATCATTAAAACCACAAGAAATAGAGTGACCACAGGGGTAAATAACCTGCATTCACTTCTTATTTCCCTAATATTCATTTTAAGACTTACTTAAAAAAATTATGAGCTAGAATACACCTAATATTTTGACTTATAGCAAACCTTAAATGTCCCAGTTAACTTTCTACTAAACAAGGGTAATTTTTTCAGGATACCTCAGTTGCTTCTAACACTCTCTACTAACAGCTGGTAGTGCATTAAACTGGACAATAAAGGATATTTTATTACTATTAATCCCACCTACAACCTCATACCATTTCTAAAAACCTTCTCTTCTTTTAACAATACTTTCCTTGAGTAAGTAGTACCATGCCAATATGCAGACATCACACTGGCATACTCTTACACCCCCTCTTTGAAAACATATCTAAGATTTGTAAGATTTGTTTAGCTTGTTTCTTATATTCATTATAATTACTGCAAATTTTCTTTGCTGTAATAAATTCACCTTTAGAAAGTGCCTTGATAGTATGTCTGGATGGGGACTAAATGCATGCAAAAAATCAATTCACTGTACCAAGAACATGCCTAGAATTCAAAAAAAGATATTTTTTTTGCTGTCACAATATGCCTTCTTAGGAGAAGCAATCTGTCATGTCTGTGTTCCTTCTATACTTTGATACATTTTGCAATCTTTGCTACCTCTGTCATTCAAAAACTGTTTCCCTCTTTCTGTGCTTTCTTGGTAGCTCCAGCAGAATCCCCCTCCCTTTTTGAATTGCATTACATTTTTCTCATTTAATTTGCTTGTTTCCTTTCTGCAGCTCCAGTGGTTCCGAGGCTTATAGAGAACCCATGTCACATACTACCTGTGTTAAGGTCTTGGATCTAGCAGCGGTTTAACTCTGCATGAAACCTTTTCAACTTCCAACCTCTAAGATCTCAACTGCTTTCAGATGTAATCAAATATGGTCCTGCCATTAATTTGAAAATCAGGTACTTGACTCATTCTTCTCCTATGTACAGGAACACAGCCGGTAACAATAATCGAGTATCAACTACTTCATTATGGATGCATAATGGTGCAAGACTCCACCTAGTGGTGACTCTAGATACAGCCATGTAGTAAGGTGTATTGTAGCCATGCAGCATCAAAAACTGTATCTGGTTCCCATATTGCTTCAGTAAAATGGCAGCGGTAAAAGTCATGGCTGTTGCTATGGCATGAGTATACAGTCTGATTTAGTATGAAGGTAAGTACCATTAGGCATGCCTGCTGTCATGTCTCGAAGAGAGTGTGCACTCCCATGGTGATAAGACATCATCTGGCTGATTTAAAAATTGTCCTGTGGCAGATAGGATCAGTTTTGTGAACTATCAGCAAGGATCACCATGTCTTCATGGCAGGCTTTTCAATGTCTTTCCCTGCATATTAATGACCTATCCTACACAGTGTGCTGCAAGCTACTTGTTAAACATTCTCTTCTGATTAATTTCACATTAACAAAGTATGTACAATTTTAAAACTCTGAGCTGCTGGAAAAGGAATGAACATGTCTTAAATTCTACAAAAAAACAAAATGCTGTTTTGGCTCCAGAAAGCTATATACTGTTGTGTCTGCCTCATCAATGTTGTTGTCACTGCAAAATATGATAGAAGTAATTTAAAAGTGAATTGTATAGAAATTCCCACCAAATGTCCTTTAATAACTACTGCAAAAAGCACTGCACAGATGCTTGTTTGACAAGGTTCTTTACACCTTAGCATGTGATGTTTTATAACAAATCAGTCACTTCTTGTAAAGAGATGCTGACATTTATTTTTTAGAGATCCAGGCAGAATGTTTGTCACTGACCATCAGGACTTTTATGTTACATTGCTTGTCCTTCTATTTGCTGCTGTTTATTGCTGAGGGTCATTTACATTATGTTGTTGTTGTTGTTACTGTTTGGAGTCATGCCCATGTGTAACAAGCAACAGGAGTTTGCTGTCAGTCTGCCCCTGTCCTTATACCTGTGGTTCCCTTTGCCCAGGTGCCCTGCTACTCCATCCCATGATGGCCTGCAGTTTGTGTCATACAGGCACAAGGGACATAGCTGATAAGGGTCACTGAACAAATGTTAGCAGAAAGCATTATACCTCAGTGTCACATGCCTCTTTTAAGAATGCACGGTGCTGTTTCTCAATGGCACTTTCTATATACATCTTTGTAATTTGTCTTAAGAATTAACATTGATAAAAGGATATGAGAAATTATTTTTCTGAGCCAGAACATCAGTGGTTTTATTAATATTATGCATTCAACATCAGCATTTATTACCACTCAAACCGCATCATCAGCTAATTAAACTCAGTTAAATTCCCACAGAAAAAATACATATATTATACACACACACACACACACACACACACACACACACACACACACACACACACACACACACATAGAAAAACAGACCCAAACAAATTGCTGCTGTCCAGTCTCCATTTGAAAGCTGTATTTAACAACAAAAGAACATGCCCTTCCCCCCAACTTAGACAAGCTGGCCATTAGTCACTCACGGCTACCTCCACCCCTAGGCCAGCTCTTCAACTTCCTAGGTCAATCTTGGTTTTTCAGTGTCACAGGCAGGTATCCTGTCCCTGCACCAATGGATTGGCTGCTGTTAGTCTGAAATCTACAACGCCTATCATCAGTGCACAGTTTGAAAATATGAGTTCCAAATATCTGAAAAATAAACTGCAATGTCAACAAAAGGCAACAAGCTTAAAACCTCCCAATTAGAATATTTAAGCATTTTTATGTAAGGTTTACACCCTCCAGCACCTCTTTCACATACTAACTCCAAAGTCGATTCATGTCAGAGTAAGGGAAATATTCTGAGGTACCACAACCTCAGTCTTAGCATGTTTTCTTCCAATCTCACCTGTAATTCTATTATTCCAAAGATTGCAGTTATGGTCATCTGAATTTTAACAGACAATCTAACAATCTGAGGTAGGACAGAAACTGAAAAGACTAGGAAATGGACTCACGTCTGTAACCTAGGAAGACAACATGTATAGGAGACCACCTAATATATTTGTATTTCAGATCTTCTGATATCTAGCATCATGATGAACAACATATTCTTTGTCTAAAGTCATATGAATAATGAATGATACTCTTTATGAGAGACTATGAAATAGTGTGAATATCACATATAAATAATTTTGTACACATACACAATTATACTTTTCATTAATATGGTTTATGCAGCTTTTTTTTCTTTTCATAGCTAGAACTTTTCATTGATTTTTTTTTCTCAATCATCTGTTATCCAGGTAAGTCCACTAGGCAGAAATGCTTTTTGCAGGAATGATCCTGGAGTGCTGTGAGGTTAAGCAATTGTTTCAACCAGAAGGTATGCAAGCAGAGACTGTGTGAATCAATCCAGGGAATACAGGATGAATCTCATTAATAGTTTATAGCCTTAATTGTCTGAGCTATGCTAGGAGTTTAGCATAATAAGCAACTTCAGAGGAATTTCTGAAATGTTGTGCAAAAATACCTTTACATGTAGCAGATGAGCAGTAAATTTAACTCTGTGATGCTTTAATGCCCCCACAACCTGAGGATAAGGTGTTCTTCCGCACAG